>NW_007243316.1:18065-81221 GCF_000164805.1 Carlito syrichta
AACATCACTAGCTCCCAGCATGAGTGAACATGTCTGCAGGGCCAGGCTCGGCCCTGGTGAAAGAAGCAGCTCTTCCTGCCTCCAGGAACTCATGGTGGACTGGAGGCGCGGGCATGATTGTGGCCAGGCAGTCATGGATTGGGGCCAGGCAGCATTGGCTGTGGGCATCCCGAGTAGAGGCCTCATGGTCATAAGCTGGGTCCCCCTTCAACCTTTGAAATCAAGGCCTGGACCAAGAACTTGGAAGCAGGTAGATTATTTGGGGAAGTGGATCCAGGGAGGGGAGTGAGGGATCGAGAGAATGTAGGGGGAGATAGAAAAGCTGGAGCAAGGGTGATGTAGATACTCTCAGTGAGGTTAATTGAGGCTTATGCAAAGGGATCCATAGGGAGTTCTCTAGAAAGGGTACAAGTTTGTGTGTCTTTCTCCTAGAGACAAGGGAGAGCATTTGTTCCCAGGTTCATGTCTGCCATTGTTTGAGGGTTGTCACATGGGAGAAGGGCAAGAGTCAGGGAATGTGTGAAACAGCCTGGGTGGGCTGTTTGCCTGAGCCATGGCTGAATTTCAGGGTGAAGTGAGAAGATCTGAGACAGGGAGACAAGAGGCTCCAGCTCTCCCTAGCCTGGTGCCTGGTTGTGGAACAAGGTGACCAACCAACTGAACTGTGTGGCGATGTGGCAAAGACCAGGCAGTGGGGAAGGCTGTTTGGGGTCCTTCCCCCATTTTGCAAGCTCCCTGGCAAACCTGTCAGGGCAGCCATTTGTCCTGAGGACTCCTCTTCAGTGACTCAGAGGCTCCACCCAGGAACACAGTCACCATGGGGCTTGAGTTTCCAAGGGTGAAGGGCACCTGTGGTGGTAGGACCCATGGTGGTCACAAACTTGGAGCTCAAAGACTCATCCCAGCCCCTCGTGCCCAGGACTTCCAGCCTTTGCTGTTCCCTCCACCAATGAAGTCTTTGTCTTTTGCTCTGCATTCCCTCTTTCTCTGCTTCTCCCTGCTTTTCTCTCTCTTCCATACCCACTCCCTCACGTCCTCCCTCTTTTGTCTCTTTGATCCTGTTTTTCATCATTTTTTTTATTTATTGCTCTATGATCCTGTAATCCTATTTCTCTATTTCCCTGTGATCCTCTTGGAAATACTCTTCCTGTCTCTCAGACCTCTCCTTTTTCTCTTGTTCTATCTGCTTTTGTTCCTCTCCTTTCCTCTCAGTCTCTCCTTTTCTCTGCATTTCTCTCTGCATCTCTGTATCTCTGTTCAAGTCTCTGGATGGCTCTGTCTCCCTGGCTCATTTCTCTCTCATTGTAGGCCCCTGTATCTTTGTCTTTCTGTGTCTTCCATCTTTTCTCCTCTCTCCCACTGCTCAAATCAGTCTCTCTCCATCAATGTCTCTCGGTCTCTGAATCACTGAGGTTCCTTCTGTCTTTTTTTTTTTTTTACTTTCTTCCTCCCATACATCTGTTGTTTTCCTCTTTTTTCTAATTCTCCACTTCTCAAATTTCAGTATTCTCTATCACTCCTCCCTCTTCTTTTACCTCTCACTCTCCGTTTCCCACTCCTTTTCCCTCTAATATAAACTCTCTGGCTTCTTCTTACCCACCCCACCCCCAGGACCTTTGTTCCCCTCCTGCTCTATGAAGGGAGACTCTGTCCTCTCACCACTGACCTCTGAACAGCCTACATTAAATAAATTACAAGAAGACTATCAAACTCACAGGATTCAGTGAGACATTGCTGCTCCCAGCAAAGTTACCCTCATAGTCATCCTGGACTTGGTGATATTGGGGAGGCAGCTTGCTTGGTAGGGAAAGGGTCCTGACACAGCTGAAACTCAGTGGGGTGTCTTCAGTGGCTTCAAAGCCACTGATGTTCTGTCATCTATTCCCCATTAAAATAAATTGGCTATCTCATGGGGGTGGACTTATCTGATCTCAAGGCACCTCTGTGACTGGCAGCCACCAGGAACAGCATGAATATTTCTAGAAGTAACTAGATAAACCTCCACTCATGTCTTGATACAGGAAGTTCCCACCACCCAGGAGACCTTTATGGGCACCCCCAAGTCAATACTGCACCAAGGGCAAGCCTGCTGTTGCCTTCAGGACTTGTTTCTGCCTGTGTTTGGACCATATGTGCAGGAATCACACCATGTGACCCTTGGATATTAACTGATCCTCCAGGAAGCAGACACCGAGACAGACAGAAGTATAAAAGTTTATTAGGAGAAACAATAGTAAAGATAAATAGGGAGGAGGCAGCAATGAGCAGGCAACACACTGAGACCATAAAGGACATTTGACATCTTTTCAAATTATAGAAGTATTCCACTTATTTATCAATGATTAGGGTCCTCTTCAAATTTCAAAACAGTTGTGCTGTAAGGCAAAAGGAGGGTTATTTTTGTGTGCTCTTATTTTGTCTATCATCAGTCATATGTCTCATGAATACCTTCTTGGTGAATACTTCTGTGTGTGGCTGCATCTATGTGTCTGTGTGTCACAAAATATGGCAGTTCTTAAGTTCTCAGATATAGATCTCAGAGTTAATTGTGTTTGCATTCTAATAATTATCTTTTCTGTCTCTTGGATAAGATCTGAATTTTAACAGTAGAGACAGGAACTTTGGCTTATCTTTTGAAACAGTGATTGGAAATCTCTAGGCCTAAACTCTTATACCCTAAGATTTAGTTAATTATTCACCCTGATCCAAAACCTTCATACACCCATGGAAGCAATCATCTTCCCTAGAGGATATATACTGAGGGTTTTAGTGCAACAAGGAATTTAAGTGAGAGGTAATTCCCTTGTCCACACTGTGCCATCTGAGCTCTCCAACAGAGCATGGACATAACATGGCCTCCATGAGCCTGCTCACTCTGTCCTGCCAAGAGCCACCTTCCAGCTCCATCTAAGCAAGTTCACCAACTCCCATGTGGCACCTCCACACTTCTTCCTTCTCTTCCACACTCTCCTGTTAAATATTGGGAGATTCTCTCTCCCTTTTTTGCACTCTGTACCCTTCAATGGTGCTGTTATTACAGGTGATCACAAGCTCTATGCCCTTGGATCCGTGTGTATCTCTTCTATTAGATACATGAAGTTCCTGAAGTCAGGAGAGGTTCTCATTCCTCACACAGCCAAGAACACAGCAGAGAGTTAATACACATCTGCAAAGCTCACTTCTCTTGCTTTTATGAAGAACTTCTTTCCTCATCCACAGGAGTCACTTGCTGCCCAGCTCATGACAGAGAGATGATTCAGCCAATTGAGTGCCCTCAGAAACTAAACATGTCCTCAGCCAGCTTAACCCTTGGATTTGCAAGCCCTGCAGTGAAATCTATGATATTGTTTCCTATTGACTGAATGATAAAAGAGATACACACACTTTACAAGTAACCTCATATTACTCAGATAACCATACTAAATGGTGGATGTGGAGGCAGTTGGCAAGATTCCAGAGTCCACCAGGGTGGTGAAGGTGGCCCATGTTTCATGAAGGGTGATGGAGGACCATTTAAGTGGTGGGGCATGTAGGGCAATCACAGGAAAGGAGAAGGATGGGGCCCTCCTGCAGCCATATAAACTTGCAGAGCAGAAGGAGGCAATATTTTGGAAAATGTTGATGAAATGGACAAAAACACCCACTCCAACACAAGCTGAGCCCCATGCAAGAGGAAACAGTCCCTGACACATTCCCCTCCACCGGGATTCAAAGCAGCAGCATCAGTGCCAAAAACTCTCCCTGCCCTGAGTCCTGCTAACAGTTGGGAAGTGAAGAGAAGTCATGGAGACAAATTACTGTCTCCACACTCTATAGTCTATGTTTGCAGGCGAATGAAGGCTAAAGTCCTGTCCCAGAAACAACAGAGTCATAACACACTAATAAGGAAGCATATTCCTGACACTTGGGCATCTGTGCCCATGTCCAACTGTCCCCCACTTTCACCCCCATCACAGAAGCTCCTTCATACATTTGAAGGACAGAGAGAATAAGAAGAATGAGAAGTCCATCAGCCACACATCACACATACTCTTTCGAGAACTTTCTACATGCCTTTCTTGTCCTGCCTCCGATTCTCAGAACCTGCAAGGTAAGGGTGACTGGCCTGCTCTAACTCAAAGATAGAGGAAGATACTAAAAGAAATAGAAGTTCTCCTATGGTCACACAGCATGCACGAGGCAGAGCAGAGGTCAATTCCAGTTTTGTCTGCAGCCCTTCAAATCCCTCTCTCCTTCTCCCAGAAAAGAGTCATCTGCTTCCTGGAAGTGTTGTCTGGGGCACAAGGATCTCTGGGAAAAAGCAGATACTTGAAGTCCATAGGGGAACTCCAGAAGTAAAACAAATGTGTTTGATTTCAGGTGGAGAAGCCTGTGATGTAGGATCAGAGGGCTCTCCAGCCATAACTGCTTCAGAGGCCACAAGAGAACTGGCTTGTGTGACCTTTATTTAAGGCTTCTATGGGAACTAGCTGTGCAGGTAATCAATGACTTTTACTCCTAACGATCTCACTCTCAGTGTACATTTTCTGTTACAAGTATCTAACCTCTGACAATTCAGAATGCTTAATCAAGAGTCCTACTGAGGGATATGCTGCATTTCACATTCACCAATGGAGATGGGACTAGGATGAATTACACAATTTCCATTGTCAAAGGGCATTCAAAATTGAACAACACACAAAATAATGTTGGAAGAATGAGTTTTCACATTTTTAATTTCTAAGGGTTACATCCAATATTCTATGAAGATTAACACTGAACCATAAAGCAGAGAAGGAAGAAATAACAACATCAACAAAAAAAACCCCAACAGTTTTGGAAAGACCCAACAACATCTAAAATAAAGGGAGTCAGTCAGGGCTGAGACTTAAGGCACCGGGGTTAAATGGCATCTTTTCATGTTATTTCCAGAACCACCACAGAGAAAACCTGTCAGTTTTCTGCCCCAAGTACTTGTAGGGTCTATAGAGGTCACCATGGATGAGCAGGTGAGAACAAAAAGGCTGTAGGTTCTGGGGAAGATTTTAGTTGCGGGGGGCACACCTCATCAACAAGGGTACCTTCACAATGAATATTTGTATACCTAACACTGAATTCTATCCCACCATTTTAAAATTTAAAAAATTGAAAGTTAAAAAAAGAGGGAAAAAAAGAGAAAAGTAAATGCAGGGAAATTTTGTCACCAAGCACGCAAATCTGAGATGAGACCAGAAAAGGGCACTTAAGAAAACATGAAAGTTTCCTGAAATTGTTACAATGAAAATGTTCCACTCTGTGATCTCAGTTGTGATCTCCTTGCTGTTCCTTATGGGAATCGAATGTGGTCCTGAATGTGCTGAAGGTGGAATAAGAGATTGGGCCTCACTCTAACTTGCACATTCTATGCAGAATACACAGCCCCTCAAGTCTCCTCCATCTCACTTTCATTCCCGCAATTGGGTCCCAAACCAGAGGCACATGGCTTTTCAGATGCCTCAGATGACCACTGAGCCGATGACCACTATTCTTGAAGACAATGATGGAAAGCCCTGGTCCTTGTCTTTCTCCATTACCATACCAATTTTGGACTGCTCACGGCCCAAACTAGTTGGAAATCAACTCAAATTCTGGGCTTCCTGATTTTATGTACATATCAGAGGACATCACTTACAGATTATCAATTAAACAAGAACAGCTTTGGATGGGAAGAACATCAACAAACCCTTGGATGGAACAATACTGCTCCTTTTCTTCAAGCTCTAGGAGCTTTTTTTTTCTGAGTTGGAGTCTCACTCTGTCGGCCAGACTGGAGTGCAGTGGACACTCCTGGCCACCGCAGCCTCAACCTGCTGGCTCTGGCAATCCTTCCACCTCAGCCTTCCAAGTAGCTGGAACTACAGATGTGCTCTACCACGCTCAGCTAATTTTTTTATTTATTGTAGAGATGAGGACTTGCCAAGTTGCCCAGGCGGGTCTCGAACCCGCGGGTTCAGACAGCCCACTCACCTCAGCCTCCCAAAGGCACGGGATTACAGGCTGAGCCACCAAGCCCGGCTTCTAGGAGCATTTTTTTAAAAATCTCTTGATCTATATTTATATCTGCTTATCATATAATACCAGGTTTTAAAATATTTGTGAGGAGAAAGAGATTTAAAGAGACTAATATTATAGAAATAAGAAAAGTTAAGCGCTGCAGGTAGGCTAGCACTTAAAAACGGAGGAGTAAAATTACATAGAAATTTAATTTACTAATGGAGTACGGTAGCTCACAATTAACAAGACAAAAAGAAAAAAAGTAGGCTCCAAAAACAGTAAAAATTGTATCCCTATTTAAAACAGGTCTCATAGTACAATATTGATTCACAAAGACATAGCAGTACAAAGTCTTCTTTCATTAGGACATAAAGTCCCCAGTCTAAAACATTGTTGGTGTTACCCTTCTCAAATAAGAGAAAAATAAAGCCTTCAACACTGACTCAAGTTGGGAAGGGGAGCTGGCCCATTTCCCTCTTGGCTTGAATCTTCAGTTAGGAGTCCCCTAGAGGTTGGGATGTGGTGAGGGTGGCCTCACACAGGGGAGGGGCTTGAGCATCACCATTCCAGGAGACTGACTGAGAATCATCTGACTGGGGCACCTGAAGAAACAGTCTTTGTCACCCTGTGACACAAACAGTCTCTTAGAGCTTGGGGCTGTATCCAGAACACATAACAATAACCACTGAAACAAGAAGCAGAAAGTTTGTTTGCACAGAAGAAATTAAGCTACTGCCTCTACAGTGAGCTCCTACCTCTGGGTGGAGGGTAATGTGTGTCTGGGCTTCTTGGCTCTGGTTTCTGTATCTTCTGTGTCTGTTGCCACCCCTGTTGTTGCATTCTTTCCAGACTTGAATACAGAGAAAGAATGGACTTGAATAAGAACTAGAACACCAAGATTTCTTTTTGTTTGTTTGTTTTGGTTTTTTTTTTAACCAGACACTCAACAATCATCTAACAACACCAGAAACATCCTTAAAAATGTCTCCCACAGTCACATACCTGTGCTTCAAGTTGGAGGCATCCCTATTCTTCTCAGCCAACTCCCTTTCCATGGCACACACTTTGAACTATAGGAGAGAAAACACTTGTAAGTTTAGATGTGAAGATATTGCATGAAAGCTAGAAAAGAAAAAAACCTTACCCAATTGTCATGAGCCTTTTTTTCATACATGGTGATCTGAAACAGTCATCAGAAACCATAAGTTAGAAATTCTGGGCCATTATATCATCAGCATCAGGTGCTGAAGAATTCTGTTGATGTCAGGCAGATGCTCCTTACCTGGTGTCTGAAATTGTGTTCTGCTTTCTGTTGCTTCTCCTGCATTTCTTGAATTATTTTCCTATGGATTGGAATAGTTTTCATCAGATAAACACAATATTGAGTGTGATTTTAAATACTCTGCCTTGTTCCCACTATTCTCACAACTTGTACCTTTGCAAAAATTATGCAAGCATATAAAACATATTCTATCTGATTATAAAAGTACAATAGGACCAAAACTGTTTCTATATTGTTTCCTAGTCTGTTTTTTAATGCCCGCTGGGTTCTAAGTGGACATAATTTCCTGTCCCTACTCAGTACTCCCCATACTGATTCTCCCACTCTCATCTCCTTATCATATCACAAGGCAGGGAAAACTGGGCTTATAAAGTGACACAACCTCTTTTATGGATGTATTTCCTCCTCTGCCAAAATGCTTTCCTAGTGATACTGGCTATTTACACCATTCCAGGAAAGGCTTGAGGGAACCAGGTTCCACACACCTGGCCTGCATGAGGGATCTGGAAATGTTTACTTACTGAATCATTTTTTGACTTTTTCTTGTGTATGTCCTGTATCTATGTCTTCTGAACATTTGTTTATACATTTGTGTTAATTGAGTCAAAGAATTGTATAAAACTTTAAAATGACAGAATCCAACAGTGTCTCCTGAGAGACTGTGTTTGGTCTTTGAACTCACCTGTAGCTCAGGATTTCTTTTTCAGCCAACTTCATTTTTTTTTCTGCCTCTGACAGCTGTCTCTCCCTTTCTGCCTGGTCATGCTCGCTCATTTTCAGCTTCCTGAGATGGCAAAGAAGTGCACATTACCCAGTACCCTGTTGGAATTCTTCCTTTCTTTCCTCCAGTGTTTGAGTGCTATGATTCAAAGGCCCCGATCTATTTTCCCATATATAGACAGTCTGACATTTACATCCGAGGTAGAAGTGGAGTGTCCCATAGAGTTACCAAACAAATCCAACTCTGGTCTGCTGGCATGTTCTTTGCAATTCTGTGCTCTCTTCATAGCTCTACACATGTATTAGTATTTAATAATTAGGAAATTAATAAAGGAATATACCAAGCACCTATTAGATACACCATGTTCTGGGATCAGATTTGTCCCTGATATGGTGAAAGCTCATGTATTTCTTGGTGGAAACCTATCATGACCAATTCATGATGACTAAATCCATCACGATAGAGCAGGGTATCATTGTTTCTCTGATTCCTCCCAAGTAGAAACCTGAACCACAGTCAAAGAAAGGCTAGTGCCAGTACCCAGACAATCTGCCTTAGAAGGACAGATCCTTCTAGGACATAATGTTAACCCTGCTGGTCACTCCTGAACATTTCTTTAATTCAGGAATTGAACTCTTATCTACTTTAAAGATTCTGATGAGGGAAAAATTAAATCTTAGTTCTGGTCACAACTGGGTAAACAAGATCTGAATGTCTTCCTAGTCTGGGGGTTATCACTTGGAATCAGATTACAGCTGGAAAAACATCCACCTCAGTGTTTATCTACTTTTAGAAGGATGAGTTCACAAGTAGTGGAGGCAGAAATGTGCTAAGACCTAAAATGGTTGATTTGCTGTGTTGCCCTCAAAACACTTTATTCAGTATTCTGATTCATAAGCTCTCACTAGATATCTTGTTTAATATGGATGGCATGAAAAATTGAGAGAACTCAAGGAAATAGAGAAAAACACTTAACAAGGAATGTTCATGACCACACAGGCAATCCATCAGCAGATGCTTTCTGGAGTGACCTAATGGAGTGAGTGTGTTCTGAGGTGGTGAGATTACAAAGAGGAACAGGCGCCTTCCATTCCTAAAAGTGGTAAGAAGACAGGATGGACATAGCTATTCATGTCATGCACATATGAAGAAGTAACCCAAAAACTGAGTCTTGAGAGAAGGTAAGGAGAGGTTCTGCTTCTGAAGACCCTGATCTCCCAGGGAACTATCAAACATACTGAACAGAATAAGAGATACATGATTGAATGCATCCAATTGCTAGCATCCTGTAAAAAAGCATGAAGCCAAGTTGGAGAAGAATAAAACTGAGGACCAAGGTCAGCCTGGAGTTGAAGCCATCATCCACTAGTTTCATCATTCAATTCCAAGAGAGACTACAGAGATGCAAACAAGCTGAGAGGATTTAACAGAGATTTAGGGGCTTCAGAGGAAAAGGCATGGAGTTCATGTTCTGTTAAAGAAGTTTCCCATAATGTAGTCCACTGGTTTTGGTTGGGACACATAAGTTACACAGAAGATGGGAAAAAATGCATTGGCTTCTCTAGGGACTAACGCTGCAGTGAGTGATGTCGATTGCTGACTGAATTAAGTGTACGATCAGAGTAAACTCTCATCTTTTCTGCAGCAAGAATCATAAGAGGTCTCAATTTTTCTCTAAATATTTTCCTGGTGTCTTGCATTTAATAAAAATAATGCAGGACAGCACAATATGATCAGATCCAAACCTAATACTGTGAAAATGAATTCAGAGGAGATCCAGATATTGAAGTTAACAACAGAGGTAATAGTATCTTCCCTTTCCCCAAGTGAAAGACAAACAAAAATATGTAAAGGGAAGGAAAAATGCAGATTGCAGAAATCAAGGCAGGGAGGGAAAGCACAATTCCTTACCACATGAATGAACCACAGATATTGCAGAAATGACTCTAATGGAAATCCCAAGTATCTTCATTTGTTGATGCATGTTTTATACAAAAGTATTTGTGTCACTGAACACATGAGCATTATACTTACTCCTCTTCATATATTTCATAAAGACTGTCTATTCTTCTTTTCAGTATTTTGAATTCCGTATCACTTGCAACTTTCAGAGATTTCAATATATCATGATCTTTGTCTTCCAGGCTTTTTTTATACTCTGGAATGGATTTAAAAAGTTACCTTTTGTGCCTTCAATTAGATATGAAACTTTGGCGATGGTAAGGAAAGGAGAAGGTAAGAATACTGAAGGCTAGAAGTCCTTGCTTTCCTTCCCAGGGCAAAGTTCTTTTTATGCTTGGAGAACTTTCTCCCTCCAAAGGGCATACCTTCCAGGATGCAGGTTTTGGACCTCAAGCCCTTCAGTTTTGAATCCTCAGGCATTTCATTGACACCTCCTGACTTTAAGACAGATTGGAGAAGAGACATTTAAGAATAAATGATCACACACCATTGTGAATACCCTGAAACATTGCTAAACTGTACATTTAAACACAATGAAGATTATCATCTTATGAATATTCTACCACAAGTAAAATTTTCTTTATAAAATTTGAAAACCAAGAAATTATGTTCAGTTCCCTAAATTATAAAATCTCTGGCAGTTCCGTTTTGTTAGCTGCTTTTTCTTGATCTTCATTGAACCATTGTACTTGGAGCCATTCTCATCTTCACATTCCCTTATTCCTTCCCTCACCACAGGATTGCTAAGGCAAATTTGGACCTAACATACAACAATCACAACATTGATGTAATTGCCAAGAATAAATGTTCATTTAGATTTCATATGATTTAATCTTCTAAGACATGAATGAACTCTTCCTCATCAAAGCTAATACTTAGAGTAGAAATCCTGCAGTGAATGAAAGTGTTTTACCTCTGAAATTCCTGAAGTGTTCATGGAATAAGAATTTTCAGGTTTTCTGTAGAATTTTATTCTTGAAAAGGGATTGACAATAGTGGGAAACTGTCAGGGGAGGGGAGGTGTGATTGGAAGTTGAAGGAAACTGCTAGGGGAGGGAGGAGCATACCTCATCAACAAAGGTAACTGCATAATCAATGTTTGTATACCTAACCCTGAATTGTACCCCACATCTTTATAATAAAAAAGAATGATCTTTTTATAATATCTGCAAATATGATCAAAACAATTCAGAAGAAGCTCCAAGTGATATGATAAAAAGTTGAATCAACATATGCATATATCCCACAGCATCTGCTTAGTTCATGGAACAGTGGATGCTCCTAGCATGGGGTAGGACAAATGTGAATCACACAAAGAGATGAGAAATAGGGACACCATAAGCCATGAATACTTTGTGGCATCCAAATATTCAACATCTTGTTGAGAAGATAGTAGAATAGATGGCTGGATGAGCAGGAGAAAGTAGAGAATGTGCAATGTTGTTCAAGTTAAACTGCTCCACTGAACTTTCCTTAATGGAATGGCTTTCTTAATGGAATTTAATTTAAAAAGTGAAGTAAAAATTAAAAAAACATTAGAAACTTCCCCCAATGCAAATGGAAATTCTATGTTCAGCTGCAGTGTGGGGCTGGCACTGTTTGATGGCTAGATAACATCTTCATGTTTCATGTATCTGTATCTTCTGTGTTTTTAATGTAACCCGAAGTGCAGAGCTGAATGTTATGATAATCCCTCAGGTTGTAGACAGGAAACCTACTCCCTTTTCCCTCGAACATAAAGAGGCATCCTGATGTTAGTACTGTATTTCCAGGTCTTTCAGAAAAAGTTTATACACCCAGACACCCACAATTTTACTGTGATGAAAACAAAAGCTAATGTGTAGAACCTAATTCAGCCAGTGGGTGTAAAAACTCAAAAGCCAAATTATGGTAATACTTAGAACTTACTAAGTTCTGATTTTGTATATACTGACATGTCTCAGATTGAAACATGGCACATGTACTTTGAATGATGTCATTCACAATTTAATTACCATTCTCAGATGTTTCTATGTTATCTTTAAATACAACATATTGTAGTGTTAAGAATTATTCATTATTTTTACTTGTATTTTTATAATGTAATCTAGGCAAAACAAAGAGTTTTACCTGGCCTTAAATGCTTTACCAATAAGAGATTACTTTGTCTTTTAATTATTGAAAATATCTAATCTGTTTGATTTTTTGAAATACATAAGTATGTAGTATATGAATTTGAATTCAAATACTGCAGTGTTAGAACAATCTATCATAATGTGTATGACTTTTTACACAAGTAAACAAAGTTTGTATGATACATATATGATGCTGACTTTGAATGTGGACAGTTTATATAACCTGTGAAATAGACACTAGGACAAAGAAGAGATAGCAAGATAAGTGAACTAAGGACCATAGCAGTAATTTAAAATGAAACCATAAAAAAGATAAATGGAAAGAACTTTGATACCTTCTGTTCCCAAACAAATATTTTTTCTAAAAGTTCTGTGTTTTTCTTTGTGACATTCTTGATGTTCTCAGAAACTTGATGTAGGTGTACTAAAAGAAGATAAAACAACTTCTAAGGTTAGGAAAACACAATGAAATTGAATTCTCTCCATGTATTAGCAACGAGCATACATTATCTGGCACTATGAAAATAAAGCAATGTTGTAGTTTATTTTGGTGCCAACGACAGCAAGATGTAGTTAGCTACTTTTTACAAGTATGAAAATATTTAGCTCAAGGCAACCCTTCCTATCCCCTCTCACTGTGGGAGCTTGTCTGTTCTCTCAAAAAGTCCTACTTTCTAAAACAAATAAACAAAATATATAGATCAATAAGAATTCTATTTTAAAAGATTCCTCTTTAAATTTTTTTGGAATTGAAGAAATACTTGGTCCTTCTCTATGTTCTTTCCTTCCAAAAGCACTACTCTTCTTACCAAATGCTATAACTTCAAATGGTTTTATTATCAACAGTGATAAAATGATAGAAAAAGCAACCACCTTAGATCTGTAACATGTCTGTGTTTTCAACTATCAAAACAAACAGGCAGGTGCCTTTTAAAACAAACTTCATTATGGTTTGTTTGACCACTTCCAGGCAATCATTTCAACTTCATGGAAGAAACATTCAATGTGCGGATTGATTGGCTGCATAAAAACCTCCAATGATTTCCTGCTGCTCAGCAGGCAGTCCATCCTGAGAGAATGCGTAGGGGCTCCTGGGCCATGCTTTATGAAATCATAATGCAAGGGGTACAACCATGGAGTTACCACATACTCTCTCAAGGATTTAGACAAAATACAGTTTCTCTAAGATCAGTCTTTTCATTTCCAAGATGAGAATGCTAGCTCCCACCATACAGGTGAACAACATTGCAAGCACCTCCATCTCCAGGTGAATCACACATGCAAAGCACCTAAAACACAGCCCACAATACTAGAACTCTCTGACACTTAAGTCTCTCATCTGACCCCAATCATATCTTTTCTTTGTCCATCAGAAGAGCACTGCAGATTAGAATCTAAATACCAAGAATGCTGTATTCATGGTAACAAATTCTAGCATTTGAGGTCCTATATGTGGTGGGCAGCTACTCTGCCCCTCAACAGAAAACACGACTTAATCTTCACAGTCTAAGAAGAATGCACAGAAGCCAGGCTCGGTGGCTCAACCTGTAATCCCGCGCTTTGGGAGGCTGAGGTGAGTGGATTGCCTGAGCCCACGGGATCGAGACCCGTCTGGGCAGCGAGACCTCATCTCTACAATAAATAAAAAAAATCAGCGGGCGTGGTAGCGCATGCCTGTAATTCCGGCTACTTGGAAGGCTGAGGTGGAATGATCACCAGAGCCCAGCAGGTCGAGGCTGCGGTGGCTGGGAGTAGCCACTGCACTCCAGTCTGGGCGACAGAGTGAGACTCCAACTAAAAAAAAAAAAAAAATTAGCCAGGCATGGTAGCGCGCACCTGTAATTCCAGTTACTCGGAAGGCTGAGGCAGAAGGATCACTGGAGCCCAGCAGGTTGAGGCTGCAGTAGCCAGGAGCGGCCACTGCACTCAGTCTGGGTGACAGAGTGAGACTCCAACTTAAAAAAAAAAAAAAGAAGAATGCACAGAATTCATACTCCACAATTTACAGAAAGCTCATTTCCATTCTTCCCTCACTAGCATTAATGGCTTTTAGTGCTTAACACTCATAACATATAGTATAAACCTGTAGAATGACATATGTTTTGCCTGGCAATACCTTGGCTCTTCTCTATACCTCACATTTTCCAGTAGGCACTGATCATGCCTTTATCATATTTCCATTTTCCCAAATGTCAGTTCATGCCAGTGTACTCCCTCCACATTTTAGACTCATGTTAACACCTGTTTCCTAACTATTTTATTTCAGGGAAAAATCTGAATCCTAGTCTTCCTACTCATGTGGTCTCTCACTTCTCCTAATATCACAATAATTGATTATACTCTAACACTGATTTTTAGGTTTCAACACAGGAAGAATAAATTTTTTAAGAAAGAATAAACCAACCAGACATCAGAATTCACTCTATTTACTCGTAGTTGAACTAAATCCCACACAAAACACCAGTGGTAAGAAAATACTACAAAGAGAGAAACTGCCTAAATCTTACCTTGATATCCTGCAAACTTTATCTGGAATGAGAGAAACAAAATTAAATTTCATGGCAGAACCTATTAAGAAATACTTGTGCTTCCTGATAAAATATAAAACTCATAATCAAATAAAATCACAATAATCTTTTAGATTAATATTGTTAATTCATACTGCGTGGCTTAGTAAGCCATGCCCCCAAAATTAGCATTTTGGCATGCTGAGTGCTTTGAATGAAAGGTAGTTTCAAGGCCTCAGAAATAAGCCTCAGATCAAGGTCTCCTTGTGACCTTCCCCCATCCCCTCTATCTCTGTTTCTGTCTTTTGGAGTCAGGTAGAGGGCGTTTCTCTCAAGTTTCCTGATTTGATTAAAGGAAGATCCTCCAGACGAAATTGCCCTCTTTAGAATTCTCAGCTAATATCCAGCAAAGGGTAATCACTGGAGTAGAGAAAACATTGAAGTCATCACCACACCAAGAGAGACTTATCATTTATTCCTAAGAGGGAAGTTCCAAAAGATTATCTGGGAGACGTGATCTGTATAAAACACAAGCTGCATTCACAGTGTAGTCGTGCAGTCCTGCCCCTCACCTTCCTGCAATGATTGCTACCTCCAGCGCTCAGAGGCAACTTACCACAGGTCAATTGTTTTCTATGAGTTCATTAATGTCCTGTAACATCACTGATGGCCCTTCTAAATTGCCTACATCTCCATTTCCCTCTCCCCCAGGAGGAGGGTGCTACTTAAACCTCAAACATCTAGTCCTTCTTGACGTCTCATATTTTGTATTACCTATGGGTTCAGGGATATCAAAAAGTTTATATGCATTTTTCCCCCTGCAAAGTTTTCTATTGTCCGTTTATTTCAGTAGTAAACTCTCACACTGAAGAGGGGAAGCATTCCTTCCACCCATACAACAGAATCAAAAATACTAAAATCACAAAGAATTTTCTGTTTTAGGAGTAATACTTTATAAACTGTTTTTCAAAAAGAACACGAATAGAAATAACTTGTTTTTATAAAAAAATGTTTATTTTCTATAAAACAATCACCAATCTATATAATTTTTACAATGGTAGTGGCAGATATTCTTATAATTGTGCTAATAAATCATTTATCTAATTTTGTGTGTGAAACTCAATATTCATAATAAGTCTAGAATATGGGGATGTTTTATTTTATTTTTTATTTTTTGAGTTGGAGTCTCACTCTGTCACCCAGACTGGAGTGCAGTGGCTGCTCCCGGCCACTGCAGCCTCGACCTGCTGGGGTCCTGCACTCCTTCCGCCTCAGCCTTCCAAGTTGCTGGAGCTACAGGAGCGCACTACCACGCCCGGCTAATTATTTATTTATTTATTGTAGAGATGAGGTCTCGCCAGGTTGCCCAAGCAGGTCTCAAACCTGCGGGCTCAGGCAATCCACTCACCTCAGCCTCCCAAAGCACGGGATTACAGGCTGAGTCACCAAGCCCAGTTGGGGATGTTTTAAAATAAAAGCTTCTAAAATGCCAACAAAGGCAAAACTGTGCACTAACATATACATCAATATCTCATCAGAAAGCTCCTTAAAATCTTAAACAGAGTTGGTACTTTACTGAATTAATAAGCAGTTTGAACAAATCAGGGCTATATTTTATCCAGATCACTAAAACAAGAGTTGACAAAGACAGAAAGGGAGTAGGAGGTGGCCAGAGAAAATTTACGAGCAACAACACAAATGACAGCTAACATTTGAGAAAAAACAAAAAGTGCTTCCTAAACCCAAATATATCACAGAAATGGAATCCAGGCAGAACCCTTTTTGCAAACCATGTAAAGACACATTTTCTTGATCACTAAAACATATTTCTACCACTGAAAGGGATAATTGGTGATCACATGCTGAGACCAGTCACCAAAACTTACCAAGATAGTGCAATATCATGGCTGCATCAGAGTCACTTATAATTATATAATCATAAGAAAATGCATCCAGGATGGCTAACAGATAATCATGAGTATCCACTTTTCCTCATACCAAGCTCATGATACAGTGAACTTCCCTGCCCCATTCACTTCCATCCCTCAACAGGAGAAGGTGGAAAAAGCAATGCATTCACCAATTACTTAATCTTTAGGATTTCTTTTTTAAATAAATTATTTTTAACTTGTAGTATTATCTTGTCAAATAAAGAGAGTCTTTAAAAAGTTCAGGGAAAGGCTTATTATAGAAAATGATGCATTAATTTCACATTTTTGGCACCAAAATGAATTCATACTAACTTGTTATAACATGTTTGAAAAGGGTCTAATTTAAGGCACTAAAAAAATATATCAGGTTGAAACTACCTCCTCATCAGATCAACATGAATTCTACTAAATATGAAACATGAACATCAAATTATTGGAAAAACATGAATAGAAGAATAATAAATTATTGACACCGCATCACAGATCCAAGAAGTTCAGAGCAGAATAAATAACCTTACACAGAGATAAATAATATCCAAACTACAAAAATCAAAGACAGACAAGATATTGGAAGAAGCTACAGAGAAAATGAAAATCTTACCTTTAGGGAAAGAAAGGTAAGAATGACATCAGATTTCTCACCAGAAGTCATGCAATCAAAAAGTGAAATAAAATAGAGTGCTAAAACAAAGAATATCAACCTTGAACTCTGTAGCCAGAAGAATTATGCTTCAAAAGTGAAGGAGAAATGGAGACTTTCTCACTCAAACATGAATTGAGATTCTAGGAGACCTGGCTAGAGAGAAGACAAATAAGATCAGCCAGCAACTTTAACATACAAAATGAAAGAAAGAAATTAAATTTAAAAAATTCTGAAGGTAAAGAGTTTCTTATTCTTCATTGATCCAAAAGATAACACATGGTCCCAATAATAATAACAATAAAGGGAAAAAAGAATAATAGAAAAATACATTTTCAGGAGTGCCAAAAATAGTCTGCTGAAAGATACCCACACTTCCTCAGAATGGTGCAGTGTTATTTGAAAGAGGACATGGGTTATTTAAAAATGTGTTTTTCAAACTCAAGGAAAACATCTGATTAAAGTAAATGAGTAAAGAAGAAGTGTAATAAGTAGAACTGGCATGCAGAGACAAGAAGAAATGATATTCTACTAAATTCTCAAACAAAAATCAGAAAAGATAAAGCAAGAATAGAAGACTAAAGAAAAAAACAAGGATCGCAAATATAAAACTAACACATGTGGGAAATATTAATCCAAGCATATCAATAATCGCTTTAAACATAATTGGTTTAAACACAGCAATTTAAAAACAGTGGCTTTGAAGGTGGATAATAAAACAAAACACAACAATGTTATGTCTACAAAAAATCTGCTTTTAACCTAAAGACACAGATACATTAATAGTAAAGGAAGAGAGAAAAAATACACTGCTAGCACTATTTCAAACAGCTGAAATGGCTATTTTAATTGCACACAAAACACATTACAGAGAAAGGAAAAGTACCTGGAATCAATAGAAATGATGTGGCTGATTATCCAAGAACTCATAACAATCCCATACGAGCGAGAACCTAACAACAGAGCTTTAAACACATGAGGCCAAACTGGTAGAACCACTGGGAGAAACAGAAGAATCCAAATTATAGCTGAAAACTTCAAAACCAAGAAGAATTTTCCATCTTAAGTCTTTGACAGATTCAGCAGATGGAAAATCAATAAGAATATAGCTGACCTGAAGTGGTCAATCAACTGAAACTATTTCCATCTGTAAACTTTGACCTACAATAGCAGATTATTCATTCTTATCCATCTTACATCTAGTATTCAGCAAGATAGACCTCATTCTAGGCTACAAAAGACACCTTAATAAATAGTAAAGAAAATATATCACAGGAAGCATGTCATGGGACTATGAAATCTGGAACTAAAAGACACAAAGAAAGATGGAAAATTGCAAAACATTTGAAGTTTAAACAACATACTTCTAAAGAACACAAGTCCCCCAAATCTCATCTCAAAAAAGTTTAAAAATATTTCTAACAACATGACAGTAAAATAGCTAATACAGAAATTAGTGTTATTCAGTGAGGTCATTGCTACAAAAGAAATTTACAACACTGAAATTGCATAAAAGGTCCAGTGATTGTAAAAGTTTCTTCTTATATATGACTATAACTGTGCCTGTATGAAATATTCATATACTCACATCAATGATACAGAAGAAAATGGCAAAAGTAGTCATTCCCAAGAAGGCAGCAATAATGATCGTCTTCCAGTGAATTCCAAAAAATTCAGGCTCAGGAAGCAAACAGTTTTGCCCCATGTGGGCTAGCTGGAATAATATTATTGTCATAATGAGAATCTTAATGGCATTAGCACTATATCACTCACAAAGAATCATATTTAGAAATCTAAACCACTTGCAAGGAGTTGCCACACCTCTCACATATCTCCGGGGAATTCCACTGCTCAAGAAAGATTGAAAGTTCCCAGTTTCACGTTCCTTGCATAACTGAGTGTTGATAGTCATTGCAAACATGGGGCATCTTTTTATTTTAAGTCCAAAGTAATCATCTTTTTTCAAATTTATTCATTTTAAAATTGACATAGAGAATTGTATGTGAGTCGTATGTACAATATGGTTTTTGAAGAATAAGTATTTTGTGAAGTGGTTAAATCTAGCTAATTAAAAATGCATGAGTCACACAGATATGGGATAACTTGAAGCAAAATGCAGTTTCTGTTTCATGACTGGCTCTGCTATTTCCTGTCCTCAGTACTGAGCAAGAATTCCTCTGAATCACACTTTTCTCTTACTTTAGGTGAATCTTTAACATTTAAAGTTTAGTATAAGTCAAAAAGACAATACAAAGACTTTATTTAGAAATTATGAAACTTTGGTACTTAAAAAAACCTAGGGGAGATGATGAAAATGGCACTAATATTGCGGTAATGCTCTAAGATTCTTGATATTAATTCTATTAGGGTTGTGTATGAATGAAGCAAAATACGTCCACTAAATTTAGATGGATCCTGACAGCTGTGTTGCATAGATTCTTCTGGATTTAATGGTGGATGTTGTTGGAAATGCAATATGATAACTTTTAATGTTTCTTTCAAAATGTTGAATAAACTAGGATAGTCCACTTAACAGGCCTGACTCACTGAGTCAAGAATGGAACGGGTTGTATTTCTGGTCTATTCAACTCATAAACAATTTCAGACACATTGTGCAGAGCATAATACGGCAGACACAAAAGAACAAAAATGGCTTGCAAGGATCTCTATATATGAAATTCTAGAATAAGCAAAAGTAACCTCTGATAACAAGGAGGACCAGGGACAGCGTGGGATCCCTTTCTGGGGTGACATGATATGGTAGATCTTGAATGGGACTTGGGTAATGCCTGTATACTTAAAAAATAGTATGTGTGTGTGTGTGTTTGTATATATATATATATACATATATATATATATATTTTAGAGAGAGTATATATATAATATATATTATATATATAGTATATATATTATAGAGTTGAATATTTTGTTCTATGTGAGTTTCTGGAAATATGAAGTCTGAGAGAAATATTTATTTCTAAATAATGACAGTCATGCTAAACTATTTAGCAGGGAGCTTATTGCTATGTGCAATGTGGAAATTGGAAATGCATCTAAATCAAGATTTCTTGTACCCTTTTTCACTCTCACTAGCTCTAAGTTATTTAACAAGTAAAAAAAATTATGGTAACAATGAAATGAGAGAAATACTTGGATAAAAAAATGAGTCAAATAATTTTGAGTAAAATGTTAACAAATCAGTGCTGCATGTTTGAACATTTTCATAATAAAATGTTGATGGTAGTTAACAAAATTACTTGTCTCATGTCAGTGTTTTTCTTTTGAGTAAGAGTTCCATAATAACAATTATTATTCTATGACTTTCAGCAATTTCAGGCACAATCTCAGTTGGATTATTCCCAGTTAATTCATCATAGAGTTGCAAGATGCAAGGATGCTCTGGTAAATCTTGCAGAGTTGCTACTTCCTGGGTTTTTTTCTTAAGAGCAAGACCTAGTGGAAGAAACAAATCTCATCTCTTTGCAATGAAAGGGAGAAACACACTGCTGTCTATGCACACAAATGCATTCCACTTATTAATAAAAAGGAATAAGCTATTAATATTTATTGCAATATGAAGAAACCTCAGAGTGATTCTTATGGCTTACCAACTGTATGCTTAAAACAAAGATATTTACTTTATATATGACATTCCCACACTTTAACTGTAGTAAATAAATCTGAAACACAAGCTGTTAGCTTTATTTTCCTCACATAAACAATTATGTTTGAAAAATAATTAGCAAAATTTTACTTAAAAGTTAAGAAGCCAATTTCAATTTAGAAATAAAATCAAACGTATAGTGAATCTGAAGCTTAGGTTTTCTTTTGAATAATCATGAACTACTTGGATAAAATTCCTTGGAAAATCTTCAAAAATATGCAGGAATTGTATGACAGATGAATAAAAAATGTCATAGTCATCCAAATGGAAATACTATATAGATATGTTTGTATATATAGGAACCAGTTAGATAGGAAGTTGATATTAAAATAACACCTAGGTTATTATTCCAACAAATATTTAATACAGATTGTTGTTTAGCTCAAGCTTCTAAAAAACATTGAAGTGTTTTTCGTGTTCACATTGATTTTAAAGTAGCGCACTTATGTCAGATTTTTGAAGTTCATATAGATTTAAATAATAAAGTGATCTTGTAATTATAATTGAAACTATGGAAACCAATCACTTGTAAAACACAATACCCAGTAGTCACTAACAAGATTTCATCTTCATATTTTACAGCAGTGCACGTAAATCAAACAGTAGCAACCTTGGAAACCCAATGTAAAGGAATACAAATTTTCTGGAGTGTATGGCCACCAGAAAAAAGGCAAATATATCTTTCTATAGGAACTAGATTCATAATTATTTGGAAAGAAAATAAATTCAAAATGTAATTCAAATCAATCCACATTGCAAGACAGGTTTGTGCAAATTAACCCTCTCTAGAAAGTAGCCTCTGAGCTCTATGACGCTTTCACCTTCAACTTCACAGTCGATGTGAGCAGTGTATGTGCTCCTGGGAAGGTTGCACAGTCTTAGAGTAGGCTTTGTCTGACAGGGAACATAGCTTACAATTCCCACCCTAAAAATTGGACTTTCACAGGGCCACAAATCCTTCCTATTTGGTGTTGTAAAGTTCCTATTTTCAAGTTTCCATTCTGACAAGGTTTCCTGTGTTTGTACCAAGCCCACCTTGATGTGCACAGGTGTGTCCTGAGGTCCTTGTGCAAAAAGACCAAATTCCCATGAAAGACCGCAGGGAAACCTGTTGTGTAAGTCACAGTGTGGCACGACACTTTGGACAAGAACCCATTCCTGCCATTGTTTACTCACGTTGGTAGATGACTGACAAGAAGACTTCAACAGGATAAGACAGACAATCAGTCTTGGCACCCACATGTCCAGATGCTCTTAGGGTGCCCGGGGCACTAGAAAGGATGTGGGAGAAGTTGGGCGTGGGGAGTAAATGCAGGTGACGGTGGGGCTAGGGCTGGGAATAGGGGTTTGGCCGCAATTGGGAAGTGGAAAGCGGGTAAAGGGAAGAAATGTTGGGGATCTGGGAAGAAGAATAGAAAGCGGGTCTGGGACAGAATCCGGATCAAATCAAGTCCTTCAGCTGTGGGAGGAGCGTTCAGCAACAGGTCACTGGGTGGGTGGTAGGCCAGCAGACCAGAATGACGTGAGGGGCAGGCAAGAGGGACTCTCAGGATCAGTTGGAGAGAGACCAAATCTCTGGTTTCCTCCAAATCTTCTCCTGTCTGGTCGCTGCCTTAACAACCCTGCTGCTTTATACTCTCTCTGGACCAATCACATGCCGCCACCCAAGTGGCGTCACACTGGACACCCCACTGACGCGAGGCCATTCTTAGACCAGCTCCTCCCCCACGTGGCTCCCACCTCGCGCCATCCTAACGGACAGGTTACCCCCCGGAATCTTAGCAGACCTTCTGGATTTGTCAGCCAAGTTCCCAAGTGCCCTGAACTGCTCTATCCATTCCCAAATCACTAGGTTTCCCATCATCACTTTTGGCTGCATAACAGAAAACAAATGAGAATTGGGCTTCAGGGAGACTCCAATACCCAAGCAAAGTGGGAGGTTTCACACCCCCTCTCTCAGCAGTTCACATAATAAGTAACAAAACATCAGTCAGTGCATATATCCTCATAGCTAGGCACCTCGATCAAAGCTACCTATTATCTGTTATCTTTGTGTCTGTATGACAACTGTTGATAATACATCAATTTAAAGCACACTTGGGGCCATTGCTTTGTTCACTTGAAGAGTGTTCATGTGGTTCTTTGAGCTATGACCCACCACTGTTTCTTAGCTTTGCCTAGCCCCTCCCACACACACACTTTGGGAAGGTGAATCTATCCCCACACTAATTTATTTTCTAAATAAAGTATAATTCCAATCTAACTTCTGTGCAATTATTTGCCTCTTTTGTGCGGCACTAGATCACAAACCAAAACCCCCAAGTAGGTCTGACCTGACATTTTGGAGGCCCCATTGAGATTCTGGTACCTAACAATTTTTATTAAAATGTATTTTTAGAGACTGCATTGTGCTATGTTGCCCAGGCTGGTCTCAAAACTTATGCCTGCAAGGGATCCTTCTGCTTCAGTCTCTGAAAGGTGTAAGCCACTGTAGCCAGCGTGGAATGAAATTTTACATGCACCAAAAACATATTATTTGTAGTATGTCTGAATGCAGTGTAACATGGTTGTTACCAGCATGGACTCTGGAGTCAGGCTTTCTGGGTACAATTCCAAATTGTAGTTGCATAACCTTGGGCTAGCCATTGAACAAACATCTTGTTGCATTCGTTTTCTCATTTGTAAAGAAGGGGTGAAAACAGGGATGATAATATGACCTCATAAAATTGTTGTGAGGATGAAATTAGTTAATACTTGTAAAATGCTTAGAATATCACCATCCTTAATAATCAGATGTGTGTACTTTACATATACTATCTTTTAAAATTCTAACAACCATCCTACAAATAAGTATTATTAATTCTTTTTTTTTTTTTTTGAGTTGGAGTCTCACTCAGTCGCCCAGACTGGAGTGCAGTGACTGCTCCCGGCCACCACAACCTCGACCTGCTGGGCTCCGGCGATCCTTCCGCCTCAGCCTTCCAAGTAGCCAGAATTACAGGCACGCACTACTATGCCTGGCTGATTTTTTGATTTATTGTAGAGATGCGGTCTCGTCAAGTTGCCCAGGCGGGTCTAAAACCTGCAGGTTCAGGCAATCCACTCACCTCAGCCTCCCAAAGGCACGGGATTACAGGCTGAGCCACCGAGCCTGGCTAGTATTATTAATTCTATTTTGCATATAGAAACTACTAGAGTTTGGGGTCCAAAATTCCTTGATTTTAATTCTACCTCTTAGATATTTTTCTTGGTCAAGATTTCATTTTTATTTTTATATTTTTGAATCCAGTCATAATCGGTCACCCAGGCTGAAAAGTAGTGACATGATCATGGCTTACCACAGCCTCGGCATCTTGGACTCAATAGATCCTTCCACCTCAGCCTTTCAACTAGCTGAAACTACAGATGTGTGCTACTACTCCTGACTAATTTTTGATTTTTTCTGTAGAGATGAGGTCTTGCTATGTTGCCAAGGCTGGTCCCGAACTCCTAGATTTGAGCAATCCTCCTGCCTCAGCCTCCCATAGTGCTGGGATTACAGGCATACGCCATAATGACTGACCTTTGGTCAAGATTTTTAAAAAATCACCTTGAGCTGATATTCAAGAGATGATGCCTGCCTCCTATACTTGCTGTTAGAATGGAGTAAGTTGATGAATGCAAAGTGCTTTGCACCATGCCTAGCAAATATGAACAAAACTACAGCCTCGTCCATCTCTAGAAAGCACTGTTCACATTATAATTTGTGCAAATTGTGTTCCAGTTTCCTTTCTGAAGCAAAAATTTGTGTACTCAATATTATTTAACCTCTCTTGAATACTTGCAGTGATGAAAAACTCATTACTTCAGTCAGTGGCCTCTTATTTTTCAGAATTTCTTTAATTGTGAGAAAATTCTTCCTTGTGGTGAACTGAAATCTGCCTTAGACTATGGAACCACTGAGATGAGCTGTACTCCCTTGAATGGCACAGAGTTTAATGTAGGGTCCTCACAGTCTTTACACAGATCTGCCTTTGTAAGGCAGATTAGTGGGCCAAGTGTATCTATGGATATATTTTAAGGGTCTGTAAACTTAGGCAGGGGAAAAAACAATATTTTTAATTCTCTCAAAATTTAGATTTTTTTCTATTATTCAATGAAAGCACCAAGTCACAATACTATTGACATTCCCTATGACTTTGTCAATAACAGAAATCACCAATGCTTTTGTACCACATTTCAGCTGTCCTAGAAATATTAAGATATCATTTATACTCAGTGAGACCGTGCAATTTCAAAAGTTATTACCCATACATTACTATCGGCCAAGCAGCTTCCATCCTTTATTTCTTAACTATCCTAGCCCTTAGGTCTGATGCTACATCTTCTTAACTGTGTTAATAAGAAAATTTGTTATATCACTAACTTGTTTTAAAAAATATTTCAAAAACTGTATTTCAATGTAATTGATTTCCTTGTAATACTGTGTGTTACATTGTACATTTAAAAACATTATCTAAGAAAGGAGTCATAACCTTCTCTGGACCCCCTAATGAGTCTCTGAATCCTTTAGAAACCCAGATCTAATCTCTTGTTAATAATTCAGGCCTTAACATATTTGAAACCAACTCTAAGTTTTGTAAACTTTCTCCTTTTCAGACTAAATGACTTGCTTATTTATTTGCTTTTGAGTTGAGGTCACACTGTCACCCAGGCTGGAGTACAGTGGCATGGTCATGGCTAACCACAACCTTGTACTCCCAGTTCAAATAATCATCCTTCCTCAGCCTCCCAAGTAGGTGCACACTACCACAACCAGATAATTTTTTGACTTTTTTGTAGAGAGAGAGTCTTACTATGTTGCTTAGGCTGGTCTCAAACTCCTGGGCTCAAGCAATCCTCCCATCTCAATCCCCTAAGGTGCTGGGGTTACAGGTGTGAGTCACTGTCCCTGGTCCCCACTAAAAGTTCTTAGTATCCTTTTCAGGACACAACCTTCAGGAAGTTGTAGCCTGGGAGCAGCCAGCATGGGAATGAGAACCTCCTCTGAATTCTCTGGCATCAGAGGACCAGAGCCAGCAGCCCATACAGGCAGCAAGACCATTCTGCAGAAATACATGGAGGATGGAGAGACTAACCAAAATGGGTGGTATTTCAAGAAAGTAGTCCATGTTACTGGGTGCATATGGGGTGAGGGAGGGAGTAAAATTGGCGGAGACACAAATTAGCAGTCATAACTAGCACACAGAGCTTAGGAGTAGAACAGAAGTCATTATGCTAGGCAAAAAAGAAAAAAAAAGCACATTTGGGATCTTTACACAAATTAACCCTACTTATTTGTTCATAAAGAAAATCTCACTGTATTTCAGAGAAATCTACTCATGTTCATGTTTCTAATACTGTCATTATGCTCAAAGTCAATGAAGGAAAGCTAACTAGAAGCTTCTGTATGGTCGTAAATTTAAAGTACCCTGAGGAATAAAATATAAACATTAAAATATCCAAAATGAAGAGTCTGTTACAACTGAATGATATGATCATAATGTTGAAATTCAATACCTCGTTCTGGCCTGGGAATTTCACTTTGTGTAATAAGACTGTGTAGTCTCAAATCATCCATAATAACCTGGGCATTTAAACATCTGAAACAAGATATACATATCACTTGTCAGTTTCACCTTGTTCCCTGTGAAAATGGACTACAATTTGTGAATCCAAATGGGCTGAAAAATCAGACTGTCTCTCATGATTGTCTCCCCTGGGATCTCTAAAAAAATGTGGGTTATCAGGTTGTTTCCTGGGACATTTGACAACTGTGCCCAGAGGGCTTGGCAGCACCAGGTGTGATGAGTGGAAGTGCCAAGAAGGGAGAAGTTCATGGACCCAGGTGACTAGCACTAAACTTACTGCTAATTGTCTTGCTTGGGTTCTCTCCTTAGCAGAACTTTTAAAGATTTTCCAGTCTAATTGCATAGACTGTTACCAAAATCACTCAGGCTTCTAACAGCTTACTCTTATTTTTAAAATCCCATTACTTTTCTCACGATGTTAATTCTTAGAACCACTCTATCATGGCTATAATTGGATAACCAATATTTTTTTTACCACAAGTATAAATAAACCCTAAGAAAAGAGTAAAGCAAAAACGCAGAATAGCACAATAATGGTATTAAACTATCTACTGGATATATGGGCAAATTTAGTAGCCTCTTTGAGTCTTTTTGCTACACGGAAGCAACCCTCCATGCTACTACTAAATTAGTAAATGTTAATAAACCAATTTTCATGAGAGGTTTAAAGCAATTCACTTTTTTGAGGCATCCACTAAAATAAAATTTCCATTTTAGCATGAACCTTATTTGATTGATTGCTGGCGTTTAGCATCTCACAGTGCCTGGAACTGAACAGGTAAGTGGGGCTAATTAACATTTGCTGAATGAATTTTTTTCCTAAATACGATCTCATTTGATCCTCCCAGAAAGCTTATCAGGATGTTTTTCTAATTTCAGCAAACTTTTCACTTGAGATAATTGTAGACTTGCAAGCAGTTATAGAAGAATAATGCTTAAGAGATACATAGTCAACAATAGAAACTAGTCTTGTAAGCTGTTTACTAGTTTTCCACAGTGGTGACATCTTGCAAAGCTATAGCTCAATGTGAAGACCTGGATATTGACTTTGATACAACCTACCAATATTATTGAGATTTTCCATTTCATTTGTACTTCTGTGTACCCCTGGGTGTTACATAGTTTTATGCAAGTCTATCAAATATGTAGGTTTGTATATTCATCACCACAATCAAGATACAAAACATTTTCATCACCAGAAGGATCTCTAATGTTCTTCTTTTATAACCACATTTCTTCCATCTTGTTCCCTCTCCGTTGTCACTCTCCATTCCTGACCCTTGGGAAACAAATCCTCTGTTCTCTAATTTATAATTCTGTTGTTTCAAGAATGATATATAAGTACTGAACTTTTAAAGTCAAGCCCTGTGACTAATGCCTGTAATCTCATCACTTTGGGAGGCCAAGACAAGAGGATCATTGAACCTTGGAGGAAGACATAAACCTAGGCAAGATAACAAGTCCTCATCTCTAAGAAAGAAAAAGAAAAAGTCTATGTGGTGGTTAGTTTCTGTAATCCCAGTGTCTCAGAAGGCTGAGGTGAACGGATTGCTTGATCTCAAGAGATCAAGACAGCAATAAGTGGTGATTGTGCCACTGCACTTTAGCCTGGGTGACAAAGTGAGACCCTGAATCCAAAAACAACAACAACAACAAAAGAAATGCAGAATAAAAAAGAATTTCATATAAATTAAGCCATAGAGTAGAATGTTACATAAATGGATATCTACAGTATGTAACTTTTGGGGAATATTCTTTCTTTTCCACATAATCACTGAAGACTCATCCAGTCAACAGTCTTTAACAACAGTTTGAGTTTTCTTTATTGCTAGACAGTATTACCTACTACAGATGTATCTCAGTTACTATTTAACCATTCACCCACTGAAGGGCATCTGGGATGTCTCTTTTGCAAGTATGAATAAAGCTGCTCTGTACATGTCTCTACATGCTTTCATGTGAAGCTGGCATTCTTTGTAGCCAAGTTTAAACAAGAAATAACTTAAGCTCAGAGAGCTTGCTTAAAGTCATTAAACTGGCCAGTGACACTGTTGGTATTTGAAATTAATTCTTGCTTCCAATCCAAATGGTTAACGAATGAGGTGAAACAATTCAGAAGCAATTCTTCTTGTGCAACATAAAATAATTTAAGAAAGTACCTGAAAGCAAATTTTAAAAATTCTTCCACATCCTGTTTTGGATTTACTTCCAATTGTATTCTTATGAAGAATACTTTTGGTTTAATGCTGACAGGTTTTTAAATCTCTGGAAGTACCAAGAAGAAGTTATGTCACAGGATAAGAGCTTTAAGGGAGAATATGAACAAGACAGAATTTAATCAAATTATACTTCTGCTTAAAATGGCATTCTGTGTTTCAAAAGCAATACTGATTGCCACATGTGATACAAGATTTAAAATAGTATAAGTTACAAATGAGTTGATTTCAACAAAAAACATAAAGTAAATAATAATATCTATGGTTCAAAAAAAGTGTGAAAATAGTGGGCATGGACAGCAATTATTAAAAATGAAGAAACATTGCACAAAGTGACACTGGGATGTTTCACCTCATTCGTTAATCACTTGAATTGTATTCTAATTCACTGCACCATGTTTTTATACAATTGGCCTGATACACTCATGTAGCCAGACTTTCCTGATGTCATTAGTCTCAGATAAGGTCTGACCCTGCACCCTGAAAATGGGACCATACATCCAGGGAGTTCTTGCTTCCTTGAGACTGGATATTTTTTGGAGGTGGACTCTCAGGATCCTAGAACAGCTACTGAATGAGGGGGAAAAAGTAGCTCATCTACCACATGGAGCTGGGCAGAGTCTATATGGAAGCTGACAAAGTCCATAAAGGCACTTAAGTGAGTTCTTAACCTGGGCTATTTGTAAAACATGCTAATGAGGATTGATGTCAAAAAATGGCATACAAGGAAGCTCCAAGCTCTTGTTTCCACCCGAGAAGCACCAAAACAAATAAATAAACAAACAACCATAAACTGTCTAAACTGAGTTTGTACTTGCTCTGGAAAACACTCAGATGTTTGCAACAACCAAGAAAATGCCCAATCAAGTAAAAGCTACCTTCACAATGTTAGGAAAGTTATGTGGCCTCTTTTCTCACTCTGGGCATATCTTTCAGTATCATGGCAGTCTTGGTCTTGAACAGGTGGCAGTTCAGCTATGTCTCCTCCTTGCCCCCAATTAAAGGGACCAGAGCATATCTGATTTTCAAATTATTGTATACAGTTATTCTAGCCTGCCTGGAGATAATATGAAGGATTCAAACAAAGTTTTCATTTCACAAAACTCAGAATGCAGATGGGAAAAGTAGCTGGTACTATTCATAATACTACAAGACAGATGACAAAATTTCAGGTGTCTGTGGCAAGGGATTACTGGTGGAGACACACATTAGACCTTGGAGGACTAGAGGCGAAACTGAAGTGAGACTCTCAGAGAAGTTACCATATATGAACAGCTGTGTCTATGGGACAATTTAGTAAAAGATACACATGCCAAGCCAATATGCCTGTGCATAAGTATCCTGAGTAGATCTTAGGCTTTTCCTCAGTTGATCCCTAGCTTCAGAGCAAGATAGCTAAGTGGTGTAGGATTGCCCCAGCCCAGTGACAGTTAGAAAAATTGGAAGAGGGATTTGTTCTCTTCTCTTTGTGTGTGTGTTTTTTTTGTTAGTTAAAATCTTGATGATCAAGCAAACCTTTGTCAAAATGTCAGCAGAATATGAGCTAAAGAATCAGAGACTTCTGTAATCACAACTAACAAGTAATAGTATTTGGAAAAATAAACAGTTCAAAAAAGTTTCAAAACAGTTGAATTGCTATAGCTTCCATTATTCAAGAATAAGAAAAATAATGAGTGAGAAAAAGAAAAAAAGAAGAAGAAAAAAAGGAGGAGGAGGAAGAGAAGTTGAAAGCAACCTCTGAAGATTGTCTGATTTTCAGAGTTACTATATTACAATGTTGAAAGAACCAATATTCAATAACAAAAAAATCATAGGCTTACAACAAAACAAAGAAAACATGGCAAACAACAATGTTAATTGACAGAAATTCTTCCTGAGGATTTCCAGATATTGGGCATACTAGACAAATAATAAAAAACAAACATGTTAAGTATGCTGAAATAGCTAAGGGAAAAATTGGACAAAGAATTTGTTAAAAGCTGGTAAAAGATGATATAGACAAAATGAGAACCTCGAAAAGGATAGAAATAAATGAAATAGAAATTCTGGAGGAGAAAAGTCTGAAAACTAGAAAAAGAAATTTCACTGGATGATTCAAAAACATATTTGAACAGGAAGGTGAAACAACCAGAAACTGAAGATAAACCAATTCTGAGGAACACAGAGAATGAAAAACACAGAGCAGAAACTAAGGGACATTGGGACACCACGAAGCAGACCCATCTATGTATTATGGATGCCTCAGAAGGGGGAGAGAAAAAGAAACATAGAACTTATTCAAAAGCATAATAACTGAAAATCCCAAATTTAAGGAAAGACATTGGTATACAAATACAAACAACAACAAACTCCAAGTGAGATAAGCTCAAAGAACCCACTCTGAGACTTATTATAATTAAACTGCTGGAAACCAAAGAGAACAAGTGAATCTTTAAACCTTGAAAACAGAAGTGGCTCATACATATACAAGGAATCCTCAGTAAGATCATCAGCCTATTCTCATTAGAAATTCCATTGAAGGTTAAAGGCAATGGGATGATATATTTAAAGTGATGAGAGGAAAAAATACCTGCCTTTCAAGAATTTTATATCCTGCAATTCTGTCCTACAAAAATAGGGGGAAATAGAGGCATTTCTGAATAACCAAAATTGATAAATTTATTAAGTCTATAAAGGTCTTACAAAAGTGATAAAGATTTAACCTTCAGGTTCAAGTGAAAAAACACTAGATATTAACTCAAAGTCATGTGACAACATAAGAATCTCCTGACAAGGTAAATATATAAGAAAATATAAAAGCCAGAATTGTTGTAATTTTGATTTAAAGCTCCAAATTTTAATTTTCAATAGGATTTACAAGAAAAAATACAAATAATTACAGACATGCATTATAGGGACACATGTATAAAGATGCAATTTGTGACATCAACAAAAAAAGGGAGTAGGAACTTTAAAGTACTATAATTTTTATGCAATTGAAGGTAAGTAGCAATCTGATGCAATTTAGATTACTATAACTTTGGGATGTTATATGAACTTTTCATAGTAACTATGATCAAATATCTATTTAATATCTATACAACATAAACCAAAGGAAGTCTGAAGGGGAGCTGAAAGTCTATCTCTTTTTCTCTATCTCTGTCATACACACACAAACACAAAAAAACGCAGTTATAGAAAAAGAGGGACAAAACATCTTTAAGCCAGACAGAGAATAAATAGGAAAATTGCAGAAATGAGTTTTCCTTATCAGAATTGCCTTAAATGTAAGTGTATTAAAATCTCTAATACAAACACAGAAATTAGTTAAATGAATACTAAAAATATGATACAACTATATACTGTCTGTAAGAGACTCATGTTAGATTTAAAGACAAAAATCGTTTGAGAGTTAAAGAATGAAAAATATGTTCCATAAAAATATTAACCAAAAAAAAGACCTGGAATTGTTGTACCAATATCAGAAAAGATAAATCCTATGTCAAAAACTGTTACAAAAAGTAAAGACTAATAGGATATATTAATTAAAAGGTCAGTTCATTGAGAGGATATAACAATCAGCAACATACATGCAACAAACATTCGAGCTCCAAACACATGAAGCAAACATTGACAGAACTGAAGAAAGACATGTACAGTTCTACAAAATTATTTGGAGACTTAAATATATCACTTTTATAAATGGATAGAAAAAAGCAAGTTCAACAGAATATAAAGAACTTGAACAACAACAACAAAATCTTTGGACCCAGTAGGCATATACAGAACTTCCACGCACCAACAGAAGAATTCACATCTTTTTCAAATGCACAGGGAACATTCTCTAGGATTAATTATATGTCAATACACAAAAGACATATTAATAAATTTTATAAAAACTGAAATTATAAAACAATGCAGTCAAATGAAAGAAGACTAAAAATTAATTACAGAAGGAAAACAAAAACTTCACAGATTTTTCCAATGTCTGAAAATTTAAGTAACATTATCTTAACCAATCAATATGCAAGGGAGGAAATCAAAATAAGTAGAATTTCTCATTATCTTGGCACAGTAATCTTATTATATTGAGATCAATGGATAAAAAACACAACATACCAAAACAAATGGTTTGTAGCAAATGCCGAGCTAAGAGAAAATTTACACACATACTCTCAGTACCTTCAGGCTGTTACAACAAAATGCCAGAAACTGAGTGGTTGTAAACATTTATTTCTCATGATTCTGGAGAATGAGAAGCTTAAGATCAAGTCACCAACAATGTCAGTGACTGTCAAACATAACTGTTTTGTTGTGTTCTTGTGTGGAGAAAGGGACAAGGGAACGACCGGGACCTCTTTTAATAGGGCATTAGTAATATCATAAGGACTCCATCTTCATGAAATAATCATGTTCTAAAGGGTCCAACCTTCAAATACCATCACATTTAGCATCAGGATTTCTTTTATTTTTATTTTTTATTATAATGATGTGGAATACAATTTCAGGGTTAGGTATGCAAACGTTGATTATGCAGGTAACCTTGTTGATGAGGTATGACCCTCCCTCCCCTAGTGGGGATAAGGATTTCAACATATGAATTTTGGAGAGAAAGAGGCTTGAGCACAGACAATAAAGAAAAAGTGTCTCAAGAAAACAACTATAAAGAATTAGAATAGGAGAGCAAACTAAGCCAAACTTAACATAAAAAGTAAGTAAACATTAGGATTATATTAATAAAAGGAAAAACAGAAAAAAATAGAGAAAAAAATCAAAACCCATTTCTTTGAAAGATCAGCAAAATTGGCAACCTTTGCTAGTTTGATTTTTAAAAAGATAGAAGGCTAGGCCTAGTGTCTCATGTCTGTATCCCAGCATTTTGGGAGGTAGAAGAGAGAGTATTGCCTGAATCCAGGGGTTTGAAACCAGCCCAGGCAACTTGGTGAGAAGTCATCTCTACAAGAAATTTAAAAATTGACCAGTTGTGGTGGCATACCCCTGTAGGTCTAGATACTTGGAAGACTGAGATGGAAGTATCACCTGAGCACAGCATTCCAGGCTGCAGTGTCTATATTTGGACTACTTTACCCCAGCCTGGGTGACAGAGTAAGGCTCCCACTTAACCAAGCGAAGAAGAAAAAGACTCAAATGACTAAAATTAAAAATACAACTGAGGACACTCATTTATAATATACATATCTGAGAAAAACAAAAGATAGAATATTATAAACAATTGCATGCCAAAAGATTAGATAACCCAGATAAAATGGACAATCTACTAGAAACACACACTCTACCAATAACACATACTAAAGAAATAAAAATCTTGATGAATTTAGAACCAGTAAGTAGACTACATTTGTAAGCAAATCTTTCCAACAAAGCAAAAGCCTGTAAGGCACCAGATGTCTCACTGATAAATTCTAACAAATTCTTAAAGAATTAACAGCATGGATAGCCAAAACAATACTTAGCAAAAGAAGCAAAGCAGGAGGTATCACACTTCCAGACTTCAAACTTTACTATAAGGCTACAGTAATCAAAACAGTCTGGTGTTTGCACAAGATGGAACAGGATAGAGATTCCAGAAGAAAAATCTCAATTTCTCAACCAACTCATCTTTGGCAAAGTCCCCAACAACAACCACTGGGGAGGGGAGAACGTCTTCAGTAAATGGTGTTGATAAAACTGGCTGATCACATGCAGAAGATTGAAACAGGGCCTCTACCTATCACCACACACAAAAATTAACTCTAAATGGATCAAAGACCTAAATGTAATACCTCAAACTGTAAGAATCTTAGAAAATGCAGGAGAAAACCTTATGGAAATTGGAACTGACATCCAATTCATACAGTGCCTATACCTTAAGAAATAAGATAGACAAATGGGATCTCATCAAACTGAATAGCTTCTGCAAAGCAAAAGAAACCATCAAGAGAGCAGGGACTCAGCACACAGAATGGGAAAATACATTTGCCAACTGTATATCTGACAAAGACCTAACATCTAGGATCTATAAGGAACTCAAACACACAAAAAAAAAAAAAAAAAAAAAGCCCCATTAAAAAGTGGGCAAAATAAATGAATAGACAATTCTCAAAAGAAGATACATGGGCAGCAAACAGATACATGAAAAAGTGCTCAGCCTCACTCATCATCAGCGAAATGCAAATCAAAACCACATTGAGATACCACCTAATCCCAGTAAGAATGGCTATCATTCATAAAACAAACAGCAACAGATGCTAGCAAGGATGCAAAGAAGAGGAATACTTCTACATTGTTGGTGGGAATGCAAGCTAATGCAACCTCTTCAGAAGACAGTGTGGTGGTTTCTGAAAGAACTAGAAATTGACCTTCCATATGACTCAGCACTTCCCCTATTGGGAATATACCCAGAGGAATTCAAATCATTCTACAGAAAAGAACCTGTACACATATGTTTGTTGCAGCTCTATCCACAGCAGCAAAAATATGGAACCAATAATGTTGCTCATTGAATCTGGACTGGATAAAAAAATGTGGCACATATACACAATGGAATATTATGCAGTCATAAAGAAGGACAAACATATGGACTTCACAGCAACATGGATAGATTTAGAGTCGATCATACTCAGTGATCTATCGCAGAAACAAAAAAGAGAGCACCACATGTTCTTGCCCAGAAGAGGACCTCAAATACTTATAATACTATAAGAAAGGGAGTGGCAGTAGTGGGGGACTGTCAGGGGAAGGGGGTGGGATTGGCAGTTGACAGAAACTGCTAGGGGAAGGAGGGGCATACCTCATTAATAAGGGTACCTGCATAATCAACATTTGTATACCTAACCCTGAATTGTACCCTGCATCATCATCATCATCATCATCATAGAAAAAAAGAATTAACAGCAATCCTTTCCAAAATTTAAAAGAAGGAAACTAACTCTTCCTATAAGTCCAGAATTATCTTGACACTAAAGCCAGAAAGATACTACAAGAGAAGTAAATTAAGACCAATGACCTTATGAATATTGATCATAAATCTCAACAGAATACTAGCAATCCAAATTCAGAAGCATATTTAAGGGATTATACACCAAGATAAAGTAATATTTACACATATTTCAACATATTAAAATCAACCAATATGATAAACCACATTGACAGAATGAAAAGGAAAAAAAACACGTGGCTTTCTCAGTTAATGCAGAAAAAAACATAGACATAATTCAACACAAAATAAATTAGGACACCTTCTCAAAATCACAAGGCCACAATTTAAAATCCCAGAGATTATAGTATTGTCAGTAGTGAAAGACTGAAAGTTTCTCCTAAGATCGAAAACAAGACAAGAGTGCCTACTTCCACAACTTCTATTCAACATAGTACTGGAAGTTCTAGCCATATCATTCAGACATCAGAGAGAAATGAGACAACTGAATATTAAAAGAAGAAGTAAAATTATCTGTTTGACAATAGCATGATTTTATGAATAGAAACCCCTAAAAATTCTACATATGCCCAAAATGCTAAAGCTAATAAAGAAATTCAGCAAAGTGGCGGAAAATAGAATCAACTTACAAAATTAAGTGCATTTCTATGCCCTAACAATCAATGATCCAAAACAGAAATTTAAGAAAAAAATGTCATTTACAAATTCATCAATAGAATAAAATACAGTGCTATGTATAAATTTAATCAAACAGGTCGAAGATATAGACAGTAAAAACTGCAAAACATTGCTAAAAGATTAAGGAAAACAGAAGTAATGGAAAGACATTTCATACTCATTAACTGGAAACTTAATTTGTTCAGATGAGAATACTGGCCAAAGCTATCTACAGATTCAATTCAATTTCTATCAAAATTCCAATGACTTTTTGGTGGTTGAAAATTAGCCACCTTGGGTGCATCCCCTCTTGGTCTGGGAGCTTGTCGATCCTCTCAATGAATCCTACTTTAAAAAAAGAAAGAAAACTAAGAAACTCTAAGCTAAAATACATACAAAATCTAAAGAACTCAAAGAGTCAAAACAATCTTGAGAAAGAAGAAAAAATTTGGAGTACTTACTCTTTCTGATTTCAAAAGCCAGAGTAATCAAAACAGCATAGTATTCATATAAAAATAGATATTGACCATTAAAATAGTCTAGAAAACACTAAGGTCAGCGGTGGCGAAGTAGGAGGTGAATGCGGTGGGTCAGAGAAGGCGGTGGTGTGGCTGGTGGACTGTTGGGCAGTGGTGGCCTCAATTCCAAGGCTCAGAAGCCATGTTGGGCAAGGCTAGGGCTTCTGGTGAGCCTGTGCCTGCGCCCTATGGGTCAACCTTGCACGAGCTGTAACTGTGAGGGCCCACATATAGGTTGGGTCAGCCCCAGATATAGAGACTCTCTTCCTGGACAAGTGTCTAACTCCTCTCTGCTTCCTGAACTCCCTCTCTACCTATTCCATAAACCCTTCCCCTTTCTCTGCTGTCCAAACTCATTCCCCACTGCCTGAATCCCAGGAAACCTTCTCTTCCTATGCCTTAAACCCCCCAGTTGCCTGAACTCCTTCCACCTCTGCTATGAAGCCCTCATGCTTGCTGCCTGATCCCCTGCTTCAGTTGTTTTGCTGATGTGATCCCCTCCTTGATTTCCTGAACCTCTATCATGAAATCTCCTATAGCTTCTGCCTGAAACCCCACGTTTGCTGTGACCCACACCTCTTTTTCTGATAACTCCCTACCCTATTTCTGTTGTGAGTACAGCACTCACCTCCAAAATAAAGCCCTAAAAAAACTGTCACATATGCTGCCAAGTTATTTAAGCAAAGATGCTAGGACTACTTCATACAGACAGGTCAGTTTTGAAAAAGTGGTGCTGTGAAACTTGGATGTCCACTAGGAAAAGAATGAACTTACCTTCCAAAACATATACAAATAAACTCAAATCTAAAAACTTCTCATAGGATTATAAATTGGTGCAGCTACTGTGAAGATGAGTTTTGCATTTCCTTAATAAGTTCAACATGCATTCCAGCAATTCCACTTCTAGGTATACACCCTTAAGAAGTGGAAGCAGAAGCTTGAACAGATACTTGAGCACCAGTGTTCATAGCAACATTAGAAACAAAGACCAAAAGGCAGAAACACCTTTGTCCATTAACAGAGAAGTGAATATGCAAAATGAAGTCTATAGTTACAAAGGAATATGCTTCATATTTCAATGGAATGACATTTGTTAAATGCCACTACATGAATGAGTCTGAAAGCAACATGCTAGGTGAAATGAGCCAGACACAAAAGGGCCACATTATGTGATTCCACTTATATGAAGTACCAAACATAGACAAGTTCATAGAGAAAAAATGATTAGAGCTTACCAGGTGCTGGGGAAGGAGGAATGGGATGCTGTTATCTAATAAGCACAGACTTTCTGTTTAAAATGATGAATATTTCTGGAGTTGGAAAACTGTGATTTTTATCCAACAGTGTGAATTTTCTTGATTCCACAGAACTGTACACTAAAAAATGGTGAAAAGAGGAAATATTAGATGATATTTTACCTCAGATTAAAAAACAAAAAAGGTCCATAGGGAGGTATCCATATTTCATTGTAATGAGAGCATGTGAAATTGGAGACAGATTTAAGTGCAGCATATGGGAAGAGTTCACTGGAAAATAAAACATGTTGCTCAAAAAAAGAAGAAAAAGAAGGTATTTCTTGGGACAGCACATTTTAGTTTAACAAGAATCTCTGTGTTTAGTCTCAACCATGTATAGATTTTAAAACCATCTCAAGTGCTTCTCTTTGTAGTTGTTACCATTCTGAGGGCTATGGTTTGCTTGATCAAGAGTTTCAGCAGTTTTTCTCATAGTCCATACCAATTTTCTATAATCCCTAGATTTCTAATTTAGGGCACTCGTTTTAGGGTTCCAAGATATCGAATCCTAATCTTACCCTTTATTTGATGTGGAGAAGACACATAGCATTCACAATGTGCAGTTTTTCCCTGTGTAAAGTGAGGAGAATAGAGCTCCATGGAGGCTCAACTAGGATAAGGGATCTGATCACACTCTGTTGTTGGTATGCTCTTAACTACAGTAGGTCATTGGAACCCATGTCTGAAGTCTGAAGTCAGTCTTCTTTCTGCCCCATTGGTCAGCCCCTAAGTCTCTGTGGGTTAGGACAGGAAAGGATGTAGGAATGCACTGTGAGCTTTGAATTTACTAGAACAGGCTTCAGTGCATTGGGTACTAAAGGCAGGTCTGAACTGTAGCGTTTTGGGGGACAAGAGATGGGGGCAAATGTAGAGCCATTACCCATGGCACATAAGAGGGCTGTGGGCCTTGTGAGCTTGATCCTGATAATGTTTCCTCTGGTGTTGGGCAACAGGATGCCCCCCTTGTCATAGGTGGTCTGGAGTAAGAGGCCTGTGAATTCCACCATGCAGGATTACCCAGCCCTTCAGCCCCATCCAAGCATGACATGGCTCATTCATGAGACACAAGCAGGATAAGTGGGGATGGCAATGAAGGCCTTTCAGAAACAGAACAACCCTGTCAAGATCCACCTAAATTAGAACTGTGAAATCTAAGCAAAGAGTCTATGTTTCACAGATAGATTAATATCACTAATATGTCTTCAAGGTACAACACCTTGATTAAGGAAAATCAAAAGAACCCGTTGGTAGAGCAAGTTGCCAGTGCTGCTACCTAGAGGAATTATTTCTCATCCATTGTGTGTGATGTCTCTGGCTGCCAGGGTGAGCTGTGTTTATGCCCATGACAATGCAGTTTTCACCTGAAGCCTCCACGTAATTGAGAGAAAAAAATGGGAAAGTGGAAGATAGGAAAGTGTAGCTGTTTTTGCCACCTGTTATCGCACAAGAGTCCAGTACCAGCTGAGCACTAACTACTCCCTGACAATGCTCTCGGGACCAGACCTGAATGCCATAAGATGCAATAGCCTTCCCCAAGGAATCCGGCTGCATTTTCCTTCCACAGACGACATCACTACTCATTCCCTGTTCACAAAAGACATTGGATTGGGGTTGGTCAAAGAATCCAGGGTCACCACAAAGAAGCAAGAATCATACACAGCACCCCCCAACTTGCTCACAGATATTATTTGATGCTCCGCAAAAAGCACCAGTGGGGAAGCTAAAAGTCCTTGTTTAACCCTCAAAATGTTGACCCAGCTCTATTCACCAGTTTTTGGGTTTTTTGTTTTTTCCTGAAACCTGCATTGGCTGAATCCGTATTAAGTATGAAATCTACAAAGTTCAGGGTGGAGGCAAACAAATAAGCACATGGGCAATCCCTGGACTGTGGGCAATCCCTGGGCTGTGGGCACCCCATATTTCATGCCCACAGTCCAGGGATGGCCTATGGAGTGTCCATCATGGGCCAGTCATATGTCAGTTTGCCAGGCTGTCCAACTGTGTTGCAATTTCATTTAATTTTAGTCCTTGCTTTTCTTGCTTTTTATTTTTTTCTCTCCATCCATTCTCTGATCTCTGTGAGTATCTTCCGACTGCAATTGTTCTGATTTCCATTGTTTGCACTTCAAGGGCTATTTTTTTGTGTGCTGTCATTTTGGGACTGTGTAGGTACCAGTGATTTTGTTGTTTTTTTCCATGTTCATGGCAGTTCTCTTGTCTGTCTCTTTAATTGAGTTGCTCAGTCTGAAATGCAGAAGAAATCCCTTTTGTTGCTTGCTCTATCTCTTTCCTACCATGAGATGAACCTCTGGATTTGTTTGATTACGAATGGGGCTGGGGGTGGGGTGCTGTGCTATCTTTTAATGATTTGAGCACTAACTAAGGGGGGTGGAAGGTTGAGCAAGGATTCAGAGACTACCTATGGGTCACAAGGCTTACAATCTTGTGAATGGGCCACCACAGACTCTCTCTATCACCACACTATGTGACCATACAATGGGTGTACTTGTGTAGCTCCTGAGTCTAGAATAAATTATAATAAAGGAAAAGAGAGGGAAGAAGGTGAGAGAGTAAAAAAAAGACATTTATAAAAAGGAGAAAAAGAAAAAAAAAACCAACCATACTGATTGTTAGTCTACCTCAGCAAATTTAGCTTCCTCTTGTGGCAGGTTTACTTTTGAAACTTAAGTGCTTAGAATCTTTGTCCCCTGTTGTAAGCGATTGATCTTGGCCAGGGAGATGGATGAGGAGTGATCTGTCTCAACATCCCCTGGGTGCCTGGCATGTATTCTGCCCTCCTTATATCTTTTTGCATTGCTGCTTGGGGACAACCAGTTTAGCAAGCACTCGATTCCTTCCCTGGTCAGATGTTCCTCTACTGCATGGGCCCATCACCCAGCAGCTGACTCAGAGCAGGGTGTAGAGCATGGGGAGCTCTGCATTCACCATGACCCTCCAGGGCTTGTGCACATGGGGAGATCCTCTCTGGGTTCACGAGGAACAGTCCCAAAGCAATGCAGAGTTCACCACCTGGTCTTAAGATGCCAATCTGCTGCTCTGAAGCAGCCACCATGGAGCACCTCTCTTCCCAGGGTTTAAACTGACTGCTGAGCTTCTAACCAAATTTCTATGCCAGCTGCACAAGTTGGGGGTGGGCACTTCCTTCCCACTGCAAATACTGCAGTCTCCAGAGAGCAGGTCCCAGTGTCAGGGGTCTTGCAGTCTGGCCTGGCACTGAAAGTGGTGGTAGTGAGTCCAGGTGCTGGATCACAGCTATCTCTGCAGCTTTGCTCCAGGCAGACTTTTCAGGTTATGGAAAATGGCACTCGATCGGTACAGTGAAGTGCAACAGAGTCCCAGTGGCAATAGCGATGGTCTCTCTCTGGGGAGATCCCCTGCCATCTGCTCCCAAGTCTCCATGCAGACACTCCTGTACCCAGTTACAATCCCATCCACATGCTTTCTTGTCCTTGGAAACATCTTCTAATAATAGGGAGAGAGGTGTGAGAGGGCCTTCCAAAAAGAATATATTTGCATTGAGTCCCATAAAATAAATTGCTGTTTATATTTTCCTTTTCTAGGAAAGTCTGTTCTAATGAGTTGTTTTCCTAATGAATTATTTGTCTTTTTCTTTGTCCCCTTTGAGCTCTTTTCATATTTATGAGGTCAACATTTTTTCTGTGTTCTAAGTTGCAAGTATTTGTCGTTTGCTTTGTCATTTGATATTTCTTATTGTGCTTTGTGCCATGTATATGTCTTTGAGTTTATGTTTTCAAATGAATTTATCAATTTATCTGCTGTTTTTTGATGACTCAGAGCATAGATTGAAACACAGCTTGAGGAACTCTCATAATCCCACCCGCTTTGTGGTAATAAAGAAATTCTCTCACAGTTTCTGCTAATACTTTTATGTTCTTTGAACCAATTTCAATGAGGTATTGTTTACATACTACAAACTGCATCTGTTTGAAGGCTGCAATTTGCAAACATTTGACCGATGTACACCCCATGAGATCATATGGTTTCTTTTCACATCTTTCATCATGTTCCATTTGTAGTTAATGTCACTTCTTCTTGAGGTAAGGACTGAGTTTTGTTTCTTTTTTATTTTTCAGATGCTGGTCATGTCTGAACACTTTGCATTAAGATGCTTGCTTTATTTTATTCTATATTCCCTTATGTATTACAGGCTACTTCTGGATTTCCTCTTTTAATATATTGTCTGTCTATCCATACACTTTTGCTGTACTGTTTCAATGATTGAAGCTTCATAACTGTGTTATCTTCAATCAAAATTATGACATAAAGCAAGTTCCAGGTATATTAGGCTTTCAAGCGCAAGGTGGATGCCCTGGGTCCTCGAGCTGTGAATTTCAGCCCTATCAATTCTTTACCCCTAGAAGTAGGTACCGCATTTTAAAGACACAGAAACTGAGGTTAAGTCAGTGAGGGAAAGTGAGCCCTCAGCTGTGAAAACTCTGAATTTCACAGAGTTCAGGACTGTCCAACCAGGAATGCCCTGTTGAGGATGAGAAAGCTTGCTCAGAGCATGGATAGTGCTAGAAATTAATTACTAAGGAGAAGACAAAGCTAATCATGGGATGTCATTCAACTTCACTGAAACATCACTAGCTCCCAGCATGGGTGAACAGGCCCATAGGGCCAAACTCGGCCCTGGTGAAAGAAGCAGCTCTTCCTGCCTCCAGGAACTTAAGGTGGGCTGGGAGTGCAGGAATGAATGAATTAAGAGAATGAAGAATGGGGCCAGGCAGTCCTAGAGGGTGGCATTGGGCTGTAGGCATCCAGAGTAGTGCCTGGGCCAACAACTTTGGAGCAGGTGGTTTATTTGGGGAATTAGATCCATGGAAGATAGTGAGGGGTTGGTATACTGTAGGGGAAGTGAAAAGCACTGGAACAAGTGAGATATGGAGATAATCTCAGTGAATAAAACTGAGGTTTTATCCAAGGAGATGTGTAGGGAGTCCTCTAGAAAAGACCACTTGAATATTTATAGAAAGAACTAGAAAAACCTTCATTCATGTCTTGACAGGATGCCTCCACCATCCAGGAGACCTTCACAGTCACCTCCCAGTCAATACTACACCAAGGGCAACCCTGCTGCTGTCTCCAGGACCTGTTTCTGCCTGTGTTTGGACCATGTGTACAGGAATCACACCGTGTGACCTTGGGTATCGGCTGGTCCTCCAGGAACCAGACACTGAGACAGAGAGAACTATAAAAGTTTATTGGGAGAAACAATAGTAAAGGTAAAGAGGAAGGAGGCAGCATAGAGCAGGCAACATGGTGAGACAATACAGAACATCTGGCTACTTATCAAATTTTATAATAATCCCATCAAGTTATTCTCAGATCAGGGTCCTCTTCAACTTTCAAAATGGTTGTACTATAAGGCAAAAAAAGGGGATTTATTTTTTTGTGGTCTTATGTATTCCTATCTGTGTTTCTTCTTCTATAATATATCTCATGAATAGCTTTTTGATGAATACTTCTGTGTGTGGCTGCATCTGTGTGTTTGTATGTCCTAAAATATTGTTGTCTTAAGTTATTAGATATAGATCTCAGAGTTAATTAGATTCATTCTAATAATCATCTTTTCTGTCTTTTTCTGGCAAGATCTGATTTTTAATAGTAGAGACAGGGACTTTGACTTATCTTTTGAAACAGGGATTGGAAATCTCTGTCTAAACTGTTACACCCTAAAGTTTAGTCAATCACCCTGATCCAAAGACCTTCATAAGACCAGGGAAGTAATCATCTTCCCTGGGTTTACAATTGAGTGATTACACATTAAGGGTTTTAGTGCAGCAAAGAATTTAAGTGAAAGATAATTCCCTTGTCCACACTGTGCCATCTGAGCTCTCCCGCAGAGCATGCCCTCCATGCTCCTGCTCCTTCTGTCCTGCCAAGATCCACCTTCCGAGTCCATCTAAGTGAGTTCAACAAACTCCCATGTGGCACCTCCCCACTTCTTCCATCTCTTCCACACTCTCCTGTTAAGTATTGGGAGATTCATTCTCACTCTTGTGCACTTTGTGCCCTTCACTGGTGCTGAGATTACAGGTGAACACAAGCTCTGTGCCCCTTGGATCCATGTGTATTACTCCTACAGTACACACGAAGCCTCTGAAGTCAGGAGTGGGTCTTATTCCTCACACAGCCAAGAACATGGCTGAGAGCCCATAGGCATCTGCAAAGCTCAATTCTCTTGCCTTTGTGAAGAATTTCTTTCCTCATCAACAAGAGATATCTGCTGCCCAGCTCATGATGGGGATGTGATGCAGCCAATTGTGTGTCCTCTGAAATTCGATAAAAGTAAACAAATCCTCAGCTAGCTTTACCCTTGGATTTGCAAGCCCTCCAGTGACATCTGTGATATTGTTTCCTATTGACTCAATGATAAACGAGATGAGCACACTTTACAAGTTAGTTCATACCTCTCAGATTAACATAACAATTGTTGCTTGTGGAGGCAGTGAGCAAGGCCCCAGAGTTCACTAGAGTGGTGGAGGTGATCCATGTCTCATGAAGGATGATAGAAGGCCATCTAAGTGGTCCAGCATGAAGGGCAATCCCCAGAAAGGAGAAAGAAGGGGCCTTCCTGCAGTCATTGGCCTGAAGAGCAGAAGGAGGAAACATTTTGGAAAATGTCAATGAGAAGGACAAACACACCCACACCAACACAAGCTGAGCCCCATGCAGCAGGATCAGTCTCCTCCAGCAGGATTCAAAGCAGCACCATCAGTGCCAAAAGCTCTCCCTCCCTTTAGTCCGGCTGACAGTTGGGAAGTGGAGAGAAGTCACAGGGACAAATTGCTATCACCACACACCACAGCCTGTGTTGAAAAATCTATGCAGGTTGAAGACCTGTCCCAGGGAAGAGCAGAATCATAGTACACCAATAAGGAAGCATATTCTTGACATTTGGATATCTGTGTCTATGTTCCACTATCACTCCTCAACCCCATCACAATAGCTTCTTCCTGCATATTAAGAACAGAGAAAATGAGAAGAATGAGAAGTCCATCGGCCACATACCACAGCTACTTTTTCAAGACCTTTCTATGGGCCTTTCATGTCCTGCCTCTGATTCTCAGAACCTTGCAAGATAAGGGTGACCATCCTGCTCTAAGTCAAAGATAGCAGAGGATACTAAATGAAGGAGAAATTCTCCTGTGGCAATCCAGAGCAGAGGTCAATTCCAATTTTGTCTGCAACCCCTCAGATCCCCCACCTCTTCCCCCTGAAAAAGGGTTTTCTGCTTCCTGGAAGTGCTATTGACATCCAACATAGACACAGATATCCAAATCTCTGAGGGAATGCAGATACTTGGAGTCCACAGGGGAACTAACTGGGATAGGGTTTTCTGACAGAAACAGTGTTACTATTAGAAGTTTGTTAAACATAGCTATAATATTTATCTTAAGTTACAGGTTATTCCAATTTTAGTGCACTATGACGTTAAGGACAATTTTGTGCAGGAAAGAATGTGGTGGGAACTTTAAATCGCAGAAGTAAAACATATGCTTGATATCAGGTGGAGAAGTCATGTAACATAGGAACAGAAGGCTCATCAGCCATAATTTCTGCAGAGGCCCCAAGGGAACCAGTTTCTGTGGCCTTCATTTAAGGTTTCTATGGAATCTGGCTCTGCAGGTAATTAGAGACTTTCACTGCTAATGCTCTGGCTCCTAGTGTGCATTTTCTATTACAGGTATCCAACCTGTGACAATTCAAAATATTTTATCATGAGCCTTACTGGGGGAGCTTCTGCATACACAGTTGCCAACAGAGATGGGACATGATGAATCTTGCAATTTTGATTGTCAACGATATTCAACATTAAACAAAGCACAGAGAATAATGTTGAAGAGCGAATTTTCATATTTTTTATTTCTAAGGATTACAGCAGACATTCTATGGAGGTTAATCATGAAATGTAAAGCAGAAAGGGAATAAATACCAATAAGAAACAAAACCTCCTACATTGTTTCAGAAAGACCAAACCAATTCTAAAATAAAAGAACTTAGGTACGACTGTTCCATGAGACTTAAGGCACTGGGGTTATAAGGCATCTTCTCGTGTTATTTCCAGAACCACCTCGGTGAAAACCATCAGTCCTCGACCCTAAGCATTTATAAGGTCTGGAGTTGTCACCAAGGATGAGGAGATGGGAATGAAGATGGCTGTAGTTCTGGGGAATTTGGGGTTTTTTGAAAAGCAAACACAAGAAAATTATATCATCAAACACACAAACCAGAGATGAGGCCACACAAGGGTGCTGTAAGAAAAGATGAAAGTCCTTGAAATTGTTGCAGTGAAAATGAACACAGCATTTACCTTATTTCTCTCCATGTTGTGATCTTGCTGCTGGTCCTTATGGGAATCCAATGAGGTCCTGAATCTGCTGAAGGTGGGAGAAGAGATTGGACCTCACTCTAATTTGCACATTTTATGCAGAATAAGAAACCCTTCACGTCTCCTCCATGTCACTCTCTCTCACACTTGAGTCCTACACAAGAGGCACATGGTTTATCAGATATCTCAGATGAACCCTGAGCCCATGACCCCTTTTCTTGAGGATGATAATGCAGAGCCTGATTCTTGTGTTTTCTTGACTAACCTCCAAACAGTAGACTAATCAGAAGCCAAACTACTTGGGAATCAACTCAGAATCAAGGGTTTCCAGATTTAAAGTATATATCAGAGTATACCACTTATAGAATAACAATTAAAATAAGAAGAACTTTGGATGGGAAGAATATCAACAAACCCTTAACTTGAACAGCTCTGCTCCTTGTCTTCAAAATGTAGTAGTATTTTAAAAAATTCTCTTGATCTATATTTAATCTGCTTATCATGTAATACAATGGATTTAAAATATTTATGAATAGAAAATGATTTAAAGAGACTAGTATTATATTAATGAGAAAAGGAAAGAACTATAGGCATAAACTGTAAAATTTTAAGATTACACTTAAAAAGCTGAGGAGTAAAATTACATAGAAATTAATTTACTAATGGAGTATTATAGCTCACAATAAACAAAACAAAAAGAACAAAGAGGTTCCAAAAACAGTAAAAAGTGGCTCCTGTTTTAAAAGAGGTCTCATGGTACAATTTATTTTTGAGTTGCAGTCTCACTCTGTCGCCCAGACTGGAGTGCAGTGGCAGGCTCATGGCCAATGCAGCCTCAATCTGCTGGGCTCAGGTGATCCTTCTGTCCCAGCCTTCCAAGTATCTGGAACTACAGGCATGTGCAACCATGCCAGATTAATTTGTTTTTTTGAATTAATTGTAGAGATGAAGTATCACCAAGTTGCCCAGGTTCATCTCAAACTGGTGGGCTCTGGCAATCCTCTCACCTTGGCCTCCCAAAGTGCTGGGATTAGGGGTGGACCACCACACCCAACCTCAAGATACAATATTGATCCACAAAGATATAGCAGTAAAAAGTCTTCTTTCATCAGACATACAGCCCCCAGTCTAAAATATTGTTAGTGTTACTCTTCTCAAATAAAAGAAAAATGAAGTATTCGGTACTGACTCAAGGTAGGAAGGGGAGATGGCCCATTTATCTCTAGACTCCTCTCTTCAATTAGTAGTGACCTAGAGGTTGGGATGTGATGAGGTGTCCACATACAGTGGAGGGGCTTGAACATCACCATTCCCAGTAGACTGGCTGAGAGCCATCTGACTAGGGCACTTGAGGGTGGCATCTTGCCACCCAGTTACATACCAGTCTCTTATTTAGTGCTCGGGACTGTTTCTGGGACACATAACTATCACTGCTGGAACAAGAACCAGAGTGTGTGTTTGTGCAGCAGAAGTTAACCTGCTGCCTTTGCAGGGAGCTCATACCTCTGCATGGAACTTTCTGTGTGTCCGGGCTTGTTAGCTCCAGTTTCTGCATATTCTGTTCTTCTTTACATCCTCTGTTTTTGCATTCTTTCCAGAGTTGAAGACACAAAGAAGGGACTTGAGTAAGAACTAAAACGCCATTCGAGTCAAGCAAGAAGACAGTAAGGACATAGCTATCCAGCACATAAGAAGTAATAGTCCCAAACCTGAGTCTTGAGAGGACCTAAGGAAAGGTTCTGCCTTTGTATGGTGAGTGCATCTGAAGACCCTGATATCCCAGGGAACAATCAAAAACATTGAACAGAATTTAAAATACATAATTGAATACACCCAATAGCTAGCATCCTGTAAAGAAGCATGAGGCCAAGATGGAGAAGATGAAAACTGAGGATCAAAGTCATCCAGGAGCTGACACCAGTGTCCATGAGTTTCATTACTAAATTCCAAGAGAGACTACAGAGATGCAAACAAGTTGAGAGGATTTACACAGATTTAGGGGCTTCAATGGAAAATGCTTGGGGTTCATATTCTGTTAAAGAAGTTTCCCTTAATAGTCCACTGATTTTCGTTGGGACGCAGAAGTTACACATTAGGAAAAAAGATGGACAAATATATGCACTGACTTCTCTAGGGACTAACCCGGCAGTGAGTGATGTCAATTGCTGACTGAATTAAGTGTATGATCAGAGTAAACTCTCAACTTTTCTGCAGCAAGAGAGCATCATACAATGTCCCAATTTTTCTCTAAACTTTTTTCTGGTGTCTTGCATTAAATAAAAATATGGCAGGACAGTACAAGCTGATTGGATCAAAACCTAAAGGACTGTGAAATGAATCAAGAAGTGATCCAGATATTGAAGTTAACAATACAGGTACCAGCATCTCCACTTTCCCCAAGCAAAAGACAAAAATATATGAAGGGAAAGAAACACTGCAGGTTACAGAAATCAAGTCAGGGTGGGAAAGCACAATACTTTACCGCATGAATGAGCCACAAATATTGCAGAAATGATTCTAAAGGATATCCCAAGTGTCTTCATTTTTTGAAGCATGTTTTATGCAAAAGTATTTGTATCACTGAACACATGAACCTCATACTTACTTTTCTTCATAGATTTCACAAAAACTGTCCTTTCTTCTTTTCAACATTTTGAATACATATTCGTTTGCAGCTTTCAGTGATCACAATATATCATCTTTGTCTTCCAGGCTTTTTTTATACTCTGCAATGGATAAAAAAGTCATGTTCTCTGCTTTCAACTAGATATGAAACTTTGGTTACAGTAAGGAAAGGAAAAAGTGAGAATCCTGAAGATTGAAAGTCCTTGTTTCCCTTCCCAGGGCAAAGTTATTTTCATGGTAGTAGTACTTCTGCCCCAAAAAGATCATACCTTCCAGGATGCAGGTTTTGAACCTCCAGTCCTTCAGTTTTGTATCCTCAGATATTTCTTATACATTTCATGAGTTTAAGACAGATTGGAGAAGAAACATTTAAGAAACAATGATAGCACACCTTTATGAATACACTGAAACAATTATAAGCTATACATTGAAACTATATGAAGATAGTTATCATATTATCATATTTTATCACAGGTAAAATTTTCTTTTAAAATTGGAGAACCAAATAATTAGGTTCAGTTCTCCAAATTATAAATTCCCCAGACCTTGAACATCCAATGCAATACTATGAGAAAATGACGGATGGTACTGGGAAACTATGGGGGGGAGGGGGATGGGATTAACAGTAGCAAATATCTGTCGGGGGATGGGAAAACACTTCTTATCTACAGGGTGCCTGAATGAAACGTCATTGTACACCTACCCTTAACTGTACCCCACAAAACCATAATAAAAAATACTGATCAATGAAAAAATAAATAAATAAATAAATTTGGATCTCAAAAAAATAAATAAATAAATAAAAAATAAATTCCCCAGGAGTTCTTTTTCATTAGTTGTTTTTTCTTGATCTTCAGTGAAGCATCTTCCTTGGATCCACTCTTATCTTCAGATTCCCTTTTCTCATCCCTCAACACAGGTTTGTTAAGGCAAATTTGAACCTAACACACAACTTGACTTAATTCCAAGATTAAGTCCACTTAGATATCATATGATTCAATCTTCAAAGACATGAATGATCTCTCGCTCATCAAAGTTAATGCATACAATGAAAATCCTGCAGAGAATGGAGGTGGTTTACCTCTGACATTCCTGAAGTGTTCACTGGAATAAGTGATTTCAAGTTCTCTGTATAATTTTATTCTTCCAATATCTGCACAAATGATAGAAACAATTCAGAAGATACTCCAGGTGATATGGTAAAAAGATTAAGTGTGTCTTATTAAACTGTTCCCCAAAATATGACACTTTCGTATGCTGAGTGCTTTGAATGAAAAGTAGTTTCAAGACCTCAGAAATAAACCTCAGAACCAAGGTCTCTTTCTGACTCTCCCATCTTTTCTATCTCTGATCCTGTTTCTGGAGTCACATAGAGGGTCTTTACCTCAAGTTTCCTGATCAAATTAAAGGAAGATCCCCCAAAAGAATTTTAATTGTCATAAAACTCCCTCTCTAGGAATCTCATCAAATCCCAGGAAAGGGAAATCACTGGAGTAGCGAGAACATTGAAAGTCATCCCCATGCCAAGACAGACTTTTCATTTATTCTTCTAGGCCAGAATCAAAAAATTACCTGGGAGAGGTTATATGTATAAAACACAAGCTGTGTTCACAGTGCAGCTTTGCCCCTCAACTTCCTGCAATTGTTGTTACCTCCAGAGCTGAGAGGAACCAAATCCTAGGCCAACTGATTTCTATGGTCTCATTTGTGTTCCCTAAAAATCACTGACTTCCCATTCTACATTGCCCACATCTCCATCTACCACCACTCCAGGAGGAAGGTGCTAGTTAGACCCCAAACATGTGGGGTTGAAATCTCACATTTTGTATGGATTCGTGTTTAGGGATATCAAAAAGTGTGTATATTTTTTTTCTTGCAAAGCTGTCTATTGTCAGTTTATTTCAGTAGTGAACTCTCACACTGAAGAGGGAAAGCATACAACAGAATAAAAAATACTAAAAATAAGAAAGAAATTCCTATTTTAGGGGTAATACTTTATAAACTATTTTTTCATAAAAAACACAAATAGAAATATCTTGTTCTTATCAAAATATGTTTATTTTCTATAGAACAATCACAAATCTATATACATTTTGCAACAGAAATGGCAGACGTTTATAAAATTATGCTAATAAATCATTTATCTAAATTTATGTGTGAAACTCAATATTCATAATTAGTCTAAAACTAGGGGTTGTTTTTAAAGTCTCCTGAAAAGGCAACCAAGGCAAAATCTGCACACTAACATATACCTCAATATCTCACCAGAAAGTTCTCTAAAATCTTAAACAGAGTTGGATGTTTGCTGAATCAATAAACAGTTTGAACAAATCAGGTCTTATAGTTTATCCAGATTACTAAAACAGCAGTTGTTGAAGTCAGAGAGCGAGTAGGAGGTGGCTACAGAAAATTCACAAGAAACAACATAAATGACAGCTGACATTTGAAGAAAATTCAAAAAGTGCTTCCTAAACCCAAAGACATCGTGGAAAGAGAATCCAGGCAGAAGCCTATTTGTACACCATGTAAAGACACATTTTCTTGATCACTAAAACATGTTTTCACCACTGAAAGGAGTAGTTGGTGGTCAGAGGCTGAGGCCAGTCCCCCAAATTTGCCAAAACAGTGCAATACCATGACTGCATCAAAGAACCACTTATAAATATATTATCATAAGAAAATGCACCCAGGATGGCTAGCAGGTTATTATGGATATTCACTTTTCTTTATATCAAGCTTAAGATACAGTGAGCTTCCTTGCCCGATTCACCTTCATCCCTAAGGCAGAAGCAACTAGAAAAAGCAATGGGTTTATCAATTACTTGATCTTTAGGATTTCTTTCTAAAAGAAACAATTTCTAACTTGTAGAATTCTCTTGTCGAATAAGAAGAGTCTTCAAAAATTCATGGATAGTGCTTATTATGGAAATTTATGCATGAATTTCACCTTTTTGGCACCAAAATGAAGTCATAGTAACTAGTTATAACATTTCTGAATAGGATCTCGTTTAAGACATTACAAAAAGACATCAGATTGAAACCACCCTCTCATCAGATCAACATGAATTCTAGTAAATATGAAGCAAGAACACCAAGTTCATAGAAAAACTTGGGTAGAAGAATAATAAATCATTGGCACCACATCACAGATCCAAGAAGTTAAGAGCAATTAAAAAATCCTACACTGAGACACAAAATATCCAATCTACAAAATTCTAAGGCAACGACAAAATCTTGGAAGAAGTTACAGAGAAAATGAAAATCTTACCTTTAGATTGACAGTAGTGGGAAACTACGGGAGGGAGGGAGTGCAGGGAGGTAAGATTAACAATAGTCAATATCTGCCTAGGGAAGGGGGGCACATCTCATCAACAGGGGTAACTGCACAATGAATATTTGTATACTTAACACTTAATTGTACCCCACAATTATAAAATTTTTTAAAAATCTTACCATTAGAATAAGATAGGGAAGAATGACATGAGCTTTCTCATCAGAAATGAAATAAAATGAAGTGCTAAAACAAAGAATATCAGTCTAGAACTCTTTAGCCAGAATAATTATGCCTTTAAAGTGAAGAAAAATGGAAACTTTCTCACACAAACATGAATTGAGGTATTGTGTCCCTGGGAGAACTGACTAGAGAGAAGATAAATAATTTCAGTTAACAAACTTGACATACAAAATATAAGAAAGAAGATTAGATTAAAAAAATTATGAAAGTAAGTGTGGTCCCAATAATAATAGCAATAAAGGGGAAAAAGAATAATCAAAAAATATATTTTCCAGAGTACTGACAATAGACTGCTGAAAGATATCCACACTTCCTGGGAAGAGGTGCAGTCTTATTTGAATGAGGACATGGGCTATTTTAAAATGCCTATTTCAAACTCAAGAACAACATCTGATAAAAGGCAACAAGTAAAGAAGAAGTGTAATAAGTAAAACTGGCATGTGAAGAGACAAGAAGAGATGATATTCTACTAAATTCTCAATTAAAATCAGAAATGGTAAAGCAAGAATAGAAGACAAAAGAATAAAGCAAGGACAACAAATAGAAAACTAATACATACAGGAGATATTAATCCAAACATCTCAATAATCTCTTTAAATATAATTGGTCTAAACATAACAATTTAAAAATAGTGACTTGAAGGTGGATAATAAAACAAAACACAAGCAATATGTTTACAGAAAATCTGCTTTTAACATAAAGACACAGATACATTAATAGGAAAAGAAGAGAGAAGAAACATACACTGCTAACATCATTTTAAAGAAATGGAACAGCTATTTTAACTTCACACAAAACACATTACAGAGAAAGGAAAAGTACCTGGAATCAAAAGAAGTACTAAATAAATAGTGATGCCTGAGCCTGCAGGTTCGAGACCCACCTGGGCAACTTAGCGAGACCTCATCTCTAAAATAAATCAAAAATTAGCCAGGCGTGGTAGCATGCTCCTGTAGTTCCAGCTACTTGGAAGGCTGAGGCAGAAGGATCAACGGAGCCCAGCATGTCGAGGCTGCGGTGGCCGGGAGCAGCCACTGCACTGCAGTCTGGGACACAGAGTGAGACTCCAACTCAAAAAATTAATCAATTAATTAATTAATTAATCAATTAATTAATAGTGAGGTTGTTGATTATCCAAGAACACATGACAACTCCTAAGAGTGAGCACCTAAAAACAGTTTCAAAAAGCACAATCCCCTTCAAAATAGACACACAAAAATAAAATATCTCGGCATCTTTGTAGTCAAAGAAATGAAAGAACTTTACAATGAGAACTGCAGAACACTGCTCAAAGAAATTCAAGAAGACACAAACAAATGGAACAATATTCCAGGCTCGTAGATAGGAAGAATCAGCATTGCTAAGATGTCCATCCTACCAAAGGCAATCTAGTGATTCAACACAATACCCATTGAATTACCAACATCATTTTACTCAGACCTGGAAATGACAATGCAGAAATTTTTTAAGGAAACATAAACCACCACGAATAGCCAAAACAATTCTTAGGAAAAGAAACAAAGCAGGAGATAGTCACACTACCAGACTTCAAACTTTACTATAAGGCTACAAAAATCAAAACAGCCTTTTGCCGGGCTTGGTGGCTCAGCCTGTAATCCCGTGCCTTTGGGAGGCTGAGGTGAGTGGATTGCCTGAGTCCGCGGGTTCAAGACCCGCCTGGGCAGCGAGACCTCATCTCTACAATAAAAAAATCAGCCGGATGTGGTAGCGCATGCCTGTAATTCCAGCTACTTGGAAGGCTGAGGCGGAAGGATCGCTGGAGCCCAGCAGGTTGAGGCTGCGGTAGCCTGGAGCAGCCACTGCACTCCAGTCTGGGCGACACAGTGAGACTCCAACTCAAAAAAAAAAAAAAACACAAAAAACCCAGTCTTTTATTGGTACAAGAAAAGGTATATGGACCCATGGAATAGGATACAGATTTCGGAAGAAAAGCCTAAGCTTCTCAACCAACTCATCTTGACAAAGTCTCCAAAAATCACCACTCCAACAACAACCACCACCATTCAGTAGATGGTGCTGGAAAAACTGACTGATCACATGCAGAAGATTGAAACAGGACCCCTACTTATCACCATACACAAAAATCAGCACTAAATGGAGCTAAGACCCAAACACAAAACCTCAAACTATAAGAATCTTATAAAATACAGGAGACACCCTTATGGAAACTGGAATTGGCAGCCAATTCTTGATCAAAATCCAAAGTGCTCATACCATAAAAGAAAAAATAGACAAGTGGAAGCTCAACAAACTGACAAGTTTCTGCAAAGCAAAATAACCCATCAAGAGAATGGGGAGACAGCCCAAAGAATGGGAAAAAATATTTGCCAACTGTATATCAGACAAAGGCCTAACATCTAGCATCTAAGAGGAAAAAAAAAACCACCAAAAAACAGCCCCACTAAAAAGTGGGCAAAAGACATGACTAGACACTTCTCAAAGGAAAATATATGGGCAGTCAACAGACACATAAAAAAATGCAGCCTCACTAACCATCAGAAAAATGCAAATCAAAACCACATTGAGATACCACCTAACTCCAGTGAGAATGGCCATCATTAATAAACAACAACAGATGCTGGCAAGGATGTGGAGAAAAGGCAATGCTTCTACACTTCTGGTGGGAATGCAAACTAGTGCAACCTCTTTGGAAGACAGTGTGGCAATTTCTGGAAGAACTAGAAATTGAACTTCCATATGACCCAGCAATCCCCCTATTGGAATATACCCAGAGGTCCTTAAATAATTCTACCAAAAAGACACCTGCACATGCATGTCTGTTGCAGTTCTAGTCTCAATAGCAAAAACATGGAACCAATCATGTCGCCCACAGAAACCGAACTGGATAAAAAAGTGGTACATATGCACAATGGAATATTATGCAGTCATAAATAAAGACAAACATGTGGACTTCACAGCAATTTGGATGGATTTAGAGACCATCTTTCTCAGTGACCTATCACAGATACAAAGAACAGAATACCATTATGTTCTCACCAAAAGCAGACCTTGAACAATTATCAAAATACTATCAGAAAGGAATTTGAAGTAGTGGGAAACTACTGGGGGGGAGGGGACATGGGATTTGCATTTGAGGGAAAGTGTTAGGGGAGGGAAGCGAACACCTCATCAACAATGATACCTGCAAAATGAAGGTTTATATACCTAATCCTGAATTGTACCCCACATCTTTACAATAAAAAAAGAAAACAAACAACAACAGAAAACAAAAGCACATGAGGTAAAAACTGATAGAACCTCAGGGAGAAATAGACGAATCCAAATTATAGCTGGAAACTTCAAAGCCCTCTTCAGTCATTGACAGATTTGGCAGATAGAAAATCAGTAAGCATAGAGTTGATCTGAACGGTCGATCAGTTGAAATGTTTTCCACCTATAAACTTCAACCTACAAAAGCAGATTACTCATTCTAATCCATCTCATATCTAGCATTCAGCAAGACAGACCTCGTTCCAGGCTACAAAATGACCTTAATAAATAATAATGAAAACATAACACAGGAACCTTATTCTGGGACCACTAAGTCTGGAACTAAATAACACAAAGATAACTGGAAAACTACATAACATTTGAAGGTTAAACAACATACTTCCAAACAACATATGTGTCCAAAATGAGGGAACAATTCTACACTGCTGGTGGGAGTGTAAACTAGCACAGCTTTTGTGGAAATCAGTGTGGCGATTCCTAAAAGTTCTAAAAATTGCCCTTCCATATGATCCCACAATCCCTCTACTGGGAATATACCTGGAGGAACTCAGATCAATCTATAAAAAAGATATCTTCATATGTATGTTTATCACAGCATTGTTCACAATAGCAAGAACATGGAACCAACCATGCTTCCCATCAAAAGAGAACTGTATAAAAAAATGTGGTGCATATATACAACGGACTATTATGCAGTCATAAAGAAGAACAAAATCATAAACTTCACAGCAACGTGAATGAAATTAGAGTTTATAATACTGAATGTTCTCTCACACAAACAAAGAGCTGAGTATAACATGTTCTCACTCATAAGCAGACCTTGAACAATTATCGTATTACGGTAGGAAAGTGATTGAAAATAGCAGGAAACTGTGGGGACGGGGTGGGGGCGGGTAGTTGGCATTAGTCAATATCCACCTGGGGGAGAGGGGCCACACCTCATCCATAAGGGTACCTGCACAATGAACATTTATATACCTAACCCTGAATTATACCCTACAATTTCAAAACAAAAATTAAAAGAGAAAAAAATATATTTCCAATAAAATGATAGTAAAATAGGAAATACAGAGGTTAGTGGTAGGCAGTGAGAGCAGTGTACAAAGGAAATTAAAAACACTGAAATTTCATAAAAGGTCCAGTGACTCTAGCGGTTTCTTCTTATATATGATTATAACTATACCTGAATGATATGTTCATATACTCACATCAAGGATCCAGAAGAAAATGACCAAAGTGGTCACTCCCAAGCAGGGAGCAATAATAATGGTCTTCCAAGGGATTCCAAAAAAGTCAATCTCAGGAAGAAAACAGTTATGCCCCATATGGGCTTGCTGGAATAATAATATTGAAATAATGAGAAGCCTTAATGACATTAGCAATATATCAGTCACAAAGAATCATATTTAGAAATCCTAAACCACTTGCAAGATGTAACCACACCTGTAATATATCTCCAGGGGATTCCACTTATCAAGAAAAATTAACAGTTTCCAGTCTCATGCTTCTTGCATGGCTGGGGTGCTTACAGTCATTGCAAATGTGGTGTGCCTTTTTATTTTGGGTTGAAAGTGATTATCTTGTTTTCAAATTTATTCATTTGAAAATGGACATATAGAATTGTATGTGATTCTTATGTACAATATGGTGTTTTGAATGTAAGTATTTTGTGCAGTGGTTAAATCTAGCTGATTAATAAATGCATGAGTCATATATATATATATGGGATATCTTGAAGCAAAATGCAGCTTCTGGTTCATGACTTGCCCTGCTGTCTCCTGTACTCAATGCTGAGCAAGAATTCCTCTGAATCATACTTTCCCCTTAGATTGGGAGAATCTTTAGCATTCAAAGTTTAGTGTAAGCCAAAAAAGACACCTTTAGACTTTATTTAGAAATTATAAAACTTTGGTACTTAAAACAACCAAGGAGAAACGTTGAAAATGGCACTAATATTGTGGGAATGCTCTAAGATTCTTGATATTAATTCTATTAGGATTGTATATAAAAGAAATAATAGACTTTCACTAAATTCAGAAAGATCTTGACAGCTGTGTTACATAGACTTCTCTGGATTCAATGGTGGATCCTGTTGAAAATGCAGTATCTTAATTTTAAATGATTCTTTCAAAATGCTGAATAAACAAAGATAGTCCATTCAACAAGCCTGACTCACTGAGTCAAGAATGGAAAGATTTGCATTACTGGTCTATTCAACTTCTTTGAACAATTTCAGAAACATTATGCTGAGCAGAATAAGGCAGACACAAAAAAAATATAAATGGCATGCAAGGATCTCTATATATAAAATTTTAGAATAAGCAAAAGTAAGCTATGATAACAAGGAGAACTGGAGACAGCACAGCGTGAGGTCACATTCTGGGGTGACATAATACATTAGATCTTAAAGGGGCTTGGATTATGCCTGGATGCTTCTTATAAAAATTAGTACACATATACTTTAGAGTTGAATATTTTGCTCCATTTGAGTTTCCTGGAAAAGTGAAGTTTGTGAGAAATATCAATTTCTAAATAATGATTGTCAAGCTAAACTATTTAGCAGGAAGCATACTGCTATTTGCATTGTAGAAATTGAAATGCATTAAAACAAGATCTTTCATACACTTTCCTAATTTAAGTGAGTCCAAGTTATTTCAAAATTTAAAAAAATATGGAAACACAATGGAATGACAGAGGGATAGTTGGATGAAAAGCTATGAGTTAAATAATCTTGAGTAAATTGTTAACAAATTAGTGCTGTGTGTTTGAACATTTTCATGATAAAATATGTGTGGCAATTAAGAAAATCACTTGTCTTGTGTCAACGTTTTATTTTGGGATGAAATTTTCAGAATAATAATTGTTATTCTATAGCTTTCAGTAATTTCAGGCACAACTCATTTGGATTATCCCCAGTCAATTCATCAGAGAGTTGCAAAATGCAAGGCTACTCTGGAAAAACTTGAAGAGCGCTACATTCTGGGATTTTGATTTAAGAGCAAGACCCAGGGTGAAAAATAGGTCTCATATCTCTTTTCATTGCCAAGGATAGACATACTGTTTTTGGACACAGACGCATTTCACTTATCAATAAAAAGAATAAACTATCAATGTTTAATATAGTATGGCGAAACTGCAACATGATTCTGATGGCTTACAAACTGTATTCTTTAAAAAGGAGACGCTGGGCTCAGTGGCTCAGTGTTTCAGCCTCTAATTCCAGCACTTTGGAAGCCCGAGGTAAGAGAATTGCTAAATTCTCGGGTTCAAGACCAGCCTGGGCAACTTGGCGTGACCTGTCTCTACAATAAATAAAAAATTAGCCGGGTGTGGTAGCACATGCCTGTAGTTCCGACTACTTGGAAGGCTGAGGCAGAAAAATTGCTGGAGCCCAGCTGGTCCACACTGGGGTGGCTGTGAGCATGCCTCTGCACTGCAGCATGGGCAATGGAGTAAGACTCCAACTCAAAAAATAAAAATTTTAAAAAGAAGATATTTTCTGTATATATGATTTTACCACAATTTAACTATAATAATAAAATCTGATAAACAAATTGCTAGCTTTATTTTCCTCAGAAAAACAATTATAAATATTTTTAAATGACTATCAAAATTTTACTTATAAGTCAATTTCATTTTGGAAATAAACATAAGCATACAATGAATGAGCTTAGGTTTTCTTCTGAATATTCATAAACTACTGGGTTAAAGCTTCTTGAAAAAGTTTCAAAAATGCCGTAATTGTTTGGAAGATGAACAAATAAAAAAGTGTAAGCATACAAAAATAAATACTATATAGATATGATTGTATAAATGGGATCACTGAGATAGGCAGTTTGAAATTTTAAAATCCTAGGTTATTATTCTAACAAATATTAAATACAGATTGTTGTTTAGCCCAAGTTTCTAAAAACATTGAAATCTTTTATCATTGTTCACTTTGATTCTGAACTAGAGCATGAATGTTAGACTTTCGACGTCTCTATAGATTTAAATATTAAAGTGATATTGTAATTATAATTAAAACTATGCAAATTGAAGTTACTTGAAAAACACAATGCAAAATAACCAATAATAACAATGCACCTTCATTTGTTACTGCAGTGCACCAAAATCAATCAGTAAAAGGTAAAAAGTTTCCATAACTTGGAAAACCATACGTAAAGGAATTAAAGATTTCTGGAGTGTATGGTCCCAAGAAAAAAAGGCAAACATATAATTCTACAAAAACTAGGTTTATAATTATTTGTGAAGAAAATAAATTCAAAATGTAACTCAAACCTTTCCGCATTGCAAGACTCAGCTTTGTGCAAATTAAACCTCTCTAGAAACTAGCCTCCGAACTCTATGACACTTTCATTTTCAACCTCACAGTAGAGGAGAGCAGTGTGTGCTCCCAGGAAGGCTGCATGGCCTTAAAATAGCCTCTGTCTGACAGGGAGCATACCTTACAATTCCCAGCAGAAAATTGAATGGTTTTCACAGGGCCACAAAACCTTCCATTTTGGTGTTGTAAAGTTACTATCTTCAGGTTTCCATTCTGTCAGGCTTTCTTGTGTTTGTCCCAAGCGGATCTTATGTGCATAGATATGTCCTGAGGTCCTCAGTGCCAGGAGGACCACGTTCCCATCAAAGACCCCAAGAAAACCTGTCATGTAAGTCGCAGTATGACACGACCCTATAGAAAAGAAGGTCCCACTCCTGTCCAGTGTTTCCTTACATTGGTAGATGAATGTCAAGGAGACTTCAGCAGGAGAAGCCAGAAAATCAGCCTCGGTCCACACATGACACGATGCTCTTAGGGTGCCCTTGGGCACTAGGAAAGATGTGGGAGAGTTGGGAGTAAGGAATAAATGTGGGTGTGGGCGGGGCTAAGGCTGGGAATAGAGCGTGGCCACAATTGGGAAGTAGAGAGAGGGTTAAGAGAAGCAGGAAGTTGGGTATCTGGGAAGAGAAATGGAAAGCAGGTCTGGGACAGAATCCAGAACAAAGCAAGTCCTTCAGCTATGGGAAGGGGGTTCAGCGACAAGTCACTGGATAAGTAGTAGGTCAGCAGACCAGACCCATGTGAGGGGCTGGTGAGTGGGACTCTCAGGATCAGTTGCAGAGAAACAAAAGCCCTGGTTTTCTCCAAATCTTCTCCTGCCTGGTCGCTGCCTTAACAACCCAGATGTTTTATACTCTCTCTGGACCAGTCACCTGCCGCCACTCCAATTGCATCATAACTGACACCCTGTTGATGTCACTCCATTCTTAGAAAGACATCTACTCCCCCACATGTCTCACATCTCGCGCTATCCTAATGAACAGGTCCTTGCTGGAATCTAAACAGTCTTTCTGATATGTGGTTTTTGCCAGCCCAGTTCTCAAGTGCCCTGGACTGCTCCATCCTACCTAAATCCCAAGGTTTCCCATAATCAGTTTTGACTGTATAAACAAAAGCAAAAGACGATTGAAGTGCAGGGAGACTCCAATAAACAAGCAGCGTGGGTGGTTTCACACCCCCTCTCTCAGCAATTCACATAATAAACAACAAAACATCAGTAAGATGTAGAATATTCTGATAGCAAAGAACCTTGATCATATCTACCTATTATCTATTATCTTAGTGTCTATTTAACAACTGTTGATGATTCATCAATTTTAAGCACACTTGGTACCTTCACACAAATTAACCCTAGTTATTTTTTCATAAAGCAAATCACACTATACTTGGGAAAATCAAATCACATTCATGTTTCTGATAATGTCATTATGCTCAAAGTCAATGAAAGAAAGCTAACTAGAAGTTCTTACATGGTTATAAATTCAAAGTACCTTGATGAGTAAAATATAAATATGAGAAAATTCAAAGTGAAAGGAGTCTGTTACAAGTGAGTGATATGATCATAATATTTCAATTCAGTACCAGGTTCTTGCCTGAGAACTCAACTTTGTGTCACAAGACTGTGTGGTCTCAAATCATCCCTAACTAACCTGGGCACCTTACGATCTACAACAAGGTGTATATATCACTTGTCTGTTTCACGCAACTCCCTGTGAAAATGGACATTAAATATTGAATGCAGATGGGCTGAAAAACCAAACTGATTCTCATGATCATCTTACTAGGGATCTCAAAAAAATGTGGGCCATCGGTTTGTTTCCTGGGTCGTTTGACAACAGTATCCAGAGGACTTGGCAGCACCAGATGTGATGGATGTGAGTGTCAAGCAGGAGCAGGAGCCCATGGAGCCAGGTGATCAGCACTAAACTTACTGTCAATTGTCTTGCTTAGGCTCTCTCCTCAGTTATACTTTTAAAGATTTTCTGTCTAATTGCACAGACTGTTACCAAAATCATTCAGGTTTCTGACAACTTACACTTAATGCTCTAAACCCCATTATTATTTCCAATTATGTAAATTCTTAGAACCACACTATCACGGCTATAATTGGAGAACTGATACATTTTACCACAAGTAAAAATAAATGCTATAAAACGAGTAAAGCAAAAAAATGCAAAATAGCACAATTATGTTATTAAACTATCTATTGGGTATATAGGCAAGTTTAGTAGCCTCTTTGAGTCCTTTTGATACATGGAAGCACGCCCTCAATGTTACTATCAAATTAGTAACTGTTATTAACCCAATTTTAGTGAGAGTTTTAAAAATAACAACTCACTTTTTTTGAGGCATCCACTAGAATAATATTTCCATTATAGTGTGAGCATTATTTGATTGACTGCTAACATTCAGCATTCACACAGGGCCTGAACAAGCAAGTGGGAATAATTAGCATTTGCTAAATAAATTTTCTTCCCAAAATGCTATCTCCTTTGATTCTCCCAGAAAGCCTATGAGGCTTGTTTTTCTTTTTCAGTAAAATTTACACTTTTGAGATCATCGTAGTTTTGCACGCAGTGGTAGAGAAATAGTATATGGGATACAGAGTAAATAATGCAAGTTGATCTTGTGTACCACTTACTAGTTTCTCACAGTGGTGACATCTTGCAAAACTATAGCTCAATGTGGCAACCTGGATACTGACGTTAATACAATTAACCAATCTTATTGGGATTTTCCTTTCCATTTGTACTCCTGTGTGTGTACATAGTTTTATGCAATTCTATCATATATGTAGGTTTGTATATTCACCACCATACTCAAGATACAAGACATTTTCATCATCAGGAGGCTCTCTAATGTTCTTTTATAAAACACCCTTTTCCATGTTAATCCCTCTCACTATCTTTCTCCATTCATAATCCCTTGAAAACAAATCATCTCTTCTCTAATTTATATCTGTTGTTTCAAGAATAATATATAAATGAATCAAGACTAGTGACTCATACCTGTAATCC
>NW_007243317.1:0-717 GCF_000164805.1 Carlito syrichta
CCTGGCTCGAGCAATCAGAGAAGAGAAGGCAATCAGGGGTATCCAAATAGGAAAAGAGGAAGTCAAATTATCTCTCTATGCAGATGATATGATTGTGTACCTTGAAAACCCAAGAGAATCTGTCAAAAACCTCCTTACACTGATAAAGGCCTTTGGCAAAGTCTCAGGATACAAAATAAATGTACAAAAGACAATCTCATTTCTCTACACCAATAATAAACAAACAGAAGCCCAAATTAAAAATCACAATTCCATTCACAATAGCCACACAAAAAATGAAATACCTTGGCATCTTCCTAACCAGAGACGTGAAAGACCTTTACAAGGAAAACTACAAAACACTGCTCAAAGAAATCAAAGTTGACACAAACAAGTAGAAAAATATCCCATGCTCATGGATCAGAAGAATCAACATTGTGAAGATGTCCATCTTACCTAAGGCAATCTACAAATTCAATGCAATACCCATTAAATTACCAACAACATTCTTCTCAGACCTAGAAAAAACAACACAGGAATTCATATGGAAACACAAACATCCAAGAATAGCCAGAACAATCCTCAGCAAAAAAAACAAAGCAGGTTGTATCACAATACCAGATTTCAAACTTTACTCTAAAGCTACAATCATCAAAACAGCTTGATATTGGTATAGGAACAGGCATATAGATCCATGGAATAGAATTGAGATTCCAGAAGCAAAACCTCAACTTCTCA
>NW_007243318.1:0-969 GCF_000164805.1 Carlito syrichta
CAAAACCATCAAGAGATGAGTGACTACCTCAAGAGGGGAACTGAGTAATAATCGGACTCCCTGAGGCGGAAAGAGAAGCAGAGACCACATTGGAACAAACTTTCCACGAGATCATTCAAGAAAATTTCCCTCATCTAATCAGTGATACAAAAATTCAAACACAAGAGATTTAGAGAACCCCCGCAAGACAACAAATGAGAAGATCAACTCCTAGACACATAATAATTCGCCTAAATAAAGTAGGCACAAAAGAAAAAATCCTAAAGGCAGCAAGAGAAAAAGGCCAGATCACCCACCATGGAAGACCAATCAGAATAGCAGCAGATTTATCTGCAGAAACCCTGCAGGCTAGGAGAGCTTGGAGCCCTATCTTCAAAGTCCTAAAGGATAAACAATTTCAACCAAGAATAACCTACCCAGCCAAGCTAAGCTTCATCAGTGAGGGAGAATTAAAATCTTTCCCAGATATCCAATCCCTAAGAACTTATGCAGCCACAAAACCATCTCTACATGAAACACTTAAGAAAGTACTAAACACAGAAGAAAAAGAAAAAAGAACAACGTTCTTCACAAGAGTACAGGGAAAAGAATAAAATATACACAAACCAGCCCCAAAAGCAAAAGAAAGACAAAAAAAAAAAAAAAGAAAAAGAAAAAAGAAAAAACCAAGTGGAAGAACAATAACTCAATAAGAACTCCATGATAGGGACGAACTCTCACATTTCAATAATTAGTCTGAATGTGAATGGACTAAATGCACCACTGAAAAGACATAGAATGACAAAATGGATAAAATATCACCAGGCAACAATATACTGCCTTCAAGAGACCCATCTCACTAGAAAGGACATACACAGACTCAAAGTAAGAGGATGGGAAACAAATTTTCAGGCGAATGGAACACAAAGAAGGAGGAGTCGCGATCCTAATTTCAGACAAATACCATTTAAGCTATCAAAAATTAAAAAA
>NW_007243319.1:0-781 GCF_000164805.1 Carlito syrichta
TTCTCTTGCAGGGGTTCTCTGAATCTCTTGTGTTTGAATTTTTGTATCACTGATTAGATGAGGGAAATTTTCTTGAATGATCTCGTGGAAAGTTTGTTCCAATGTGGTCTCTGTTTCTCTTTCTGCCTCAGGGAGTCCGATTATTCTTAGGTTAGGCCTCTTGAGGTAGTCACTCATCTCTTGAAGGTTTTGTTCTGTCTTTTTTAGCTTATTTTCTGTGTTTTTAAGAGTTTGGGTTATTTCTATATTTTGGTCCTCAAGCTCTGAGATTCTTTCTTCTGCTTGGGTAATTCTGCTTTCCATGCTTATCAATTTGTTATTTATTTCATTCACAGTATTCTTTATTACTGTTATCTCAGATATCAGCTCCTTCCTAGTTTCTTCTTGTGTCTCCTCAATTCTTTTTAATCTCTCCATTATTGTTTTGATATCTACATTTGCATTTTGAGACCCTTCATTCTGGGGACTTTTCATTGTTTGTATTCCAAAGTCAATTTTCTCAGTGTCTGCTCTCCCAGGCGTCTGGGAGAGACCCATACTCTTCTTTTGGTTTTTCTTCATTTCTGTAGATTTTTCTCCCTTTACCCCTTTCCCTCCCCCTCTTCAATTCTGTTTTTGAGGGAAGGTGGGGTTGCTTTTATTTCTCTTCTGCAATGACCTGTTCTTCCTTATGAGGGTCTTCTGGTTTTGTTCACTTTTCCCTCTGCTTTACAGTCTGTCTATTCAGCAGTTTGCAGTCTTGGTCCCAGTTCACCTATGCCATCACCATCTTCTCTCTCTC
>NW_007243320.1:0-805 GCF_000164805.1 Carlito syrichta
CCTGTATTATAAGCAGCAAGAGAAAAGTGTGAAATCCCTGATTTTGAGGACTTGTTCAGGTGCTTCTTTCAATTCTATGTTGAACTTTTATTAGCATACCATATAATCTATTTTTAAAATATTACTAATAATTCGACTTAATTGTACAGGTTGATCATAAAATGAATAAACTCATGAAATACAAATATCATTAAAATATCTTTGGTTTTCAACCAATCCTCCTGCTTTGGTCTCCCAAAGTATTAGAATTATAGGCATGAGTCACCACACAGGCCTATTTCTTTCCAAATGTTATTCTAGTCTTTCATTTTAAAAATAAAAACAGACTTGTTATAGTGTATTACCCCTTTAAAATAAATCGGTTAATATAATTAAAATAAGATTTGTTTCTTTATCCATGTTCCAGAATAATTTGACTGTTTTTATTTAACACTTTTGCCATCAGGGCTGTATTGAGAAGCGTTCCTCTTTTTCTGTAACCTAGAAGCCTTTGTTTAAGAGTATTGTTTCATTTTTAAATGCTATTCAGTAGTTATGCCATCTGAGTTTCTATAATAGTTTTTGTAGAAAAGATTTTTAACAAACTCAATTTCTTTAAAATATTCAGGTGCACTAAGTTTTTGTTTGTTGTGTTGCATTTTGATAATTTGTATGTTTTAGAAACAAATTTAATATGGATATTAATATGTATACAGAATAGAGTTTAGTTATCAATTTCATATCTATAAAAACTATAATGATTTATCATGTTTAATCCAGAAATAAAATATCTGTGCCTTTTCTGAATTTTCTTTAATATTCTGTT
>NW_007243321.1:0-3021 GCF_000164805.1 Carlito syrichta
TAAAATTTTTAAGTGGATGAAATTTATATTATGTACATGACACCTCAAATAAAAAATAAATGCTCACTTTTTGTAGTTTATAAATGAGATAATTGGGTTTTACATGAATATGTGAGATGTGGTTCCCTAATCTTAATATGACATACTCAACTGGCATGAAATAAATAAATAATGACATCAAAAAGCTTGCAAGTGATTTACATTTGGGACTGCATTTAATGTCACATAATTTTTAAGGATTATGGAACTTTGTAGTGTTGACTTCAAAAAAATTCAGGCTGTGATCTCTATGGTAAATTTTCTTTAATTTCTATCTATCACACATTTTGTATTTTTTAGTTTTGAAGTCACACAGAAATATAAGTATTTTGCTTTATTGTTTATGTAATTGGCGTCTTCATATTAAAATTTCTTTTAGAAATGTGTGTTGCTACAAATGTAAATACCATTGAAGTTTGCATGTTGATTGTATATTCAGTTGCTTCATTGATTTTATGTATTAACACTATAATTTCATGTATAGATTGTTCTGTATTTTTTAAATATTCAGCTATTTTATCTGTAAATAATTGCACTTTTATTATCTCTCTCTAGGTGTAATGATTTTCTTTCTTGAAATCGTTTCTCTGTGAGGGGTTTATTTATAATAAATAGAAGGTACAATAAAAGTTCTATGCTTTTTCTATGCACTATTGCCTGTTTGGTAAAAGAAAAAAAATAATGTTTAGAAATTTTCATCTTAACTTTTTCGAAGGAATATAATAATATTCTAATTTTTCTAATCAATTTTTTAATCTAATGATATTGCATTTATTTTATTCTTTTCAGTATGTTTTCTCCATATAATGTTCACAACAATGTAAACTACGATTATCTTCAAAGTGTTTTTTTGTTTCTTTCTTTTCTTTTATTGTCTTATTTTTATTGTATTATTTTCTCCATATAATGTTCACAACAATGTAAACTACGATTATCTTCAAAGTGTTTTTTTGTTTCTTTCTTTTCTTTTATTGTCTTATTTTGTCTTGGAGTTTGCTCTGCCTCCAAGACTGGGGTGTAGTGGCACAATGATGGCTTATTGCATTTTCTAACTACTGCACTCAAGGGATTCTCACTCCTCAACCTCCTGAATACTTGGTAACACGGTTACATTACATGCTACCACAAGGAGTAATTTTTTTCTTTTCTTTTTTTAATAATTATTTTTGCATAGATATGTTACCTAGAATGGTTGGCTTCCTGGATTCAAACAATCTTCCTACCACAACCTACTAAAGTGCTGGAATAACAGATATGAACCTCTGCTAGGGCTTATTTCTTCCATTTTTAAACCAGTCTTGCTTCTCTAAAAAAAAAAAAAAATCATAATTGTTATTGTGTAATGCCCCTTTAAAAATAAATCAGTGACTATATTATATTCAATGTAATATTTGTTTCTTTATCCATGTTCACAGGAAAGTTTGACTGCTTTTATTCAACATTTTGGCTATCAAGGCTGTATTGAAAGGCAGTCCTCTTTTTTCTGTACCCTAGAAGCACTTTTTTTTAGTACTGTTTCATTTATAAAAGTTCTTATTCAGTGGTAATAACATGGGAGTTCCCATAATATTTTTGTAGAAAGCTTTCAAAACAAAGTCAATTTCTTTTATACATGAAGGCTGTACTAAGTTTCTGTTTGTGGTACTGCATTTTGATAATTTTTATTTTCTAGATTAAATTCTATATGAGCATTAAAATGTATACTGAATATAGTTAAATATCAATAATGATTGATATCTTTAAAAATCATAACGATTTCTCCTGTTTAATTCAGAAACAAAAATCTGTGCCTTATCTGACTTTTTTCATCACTATTCTTTCATCACAATTTTATATTTTTTTCAATAAAAATACTTTTGATTGTTGTAAATTCCCACTGTAATTGTGTTTAAGGTCATAATTTTGAACTTTTTATTTTTTCCCTTCTACTGCATTGCTTGTATTTACTGGCAGTAAGTATCATATTTCCCATTTTAATTTTCCTTGATGAATTCTCAGATAATTCATTTCTGCTTTTGTCTTCTGTTTTGTATACATTTAAGAAAATCTGTTTTTCACAAGAAAGGCTTTATTTTCATGGCAATTTATATAATTTTGAATATTCATTGTGATATTTTTAGCCCTTAATTTATTTATAAATATATTACTGAATTATTAGCCATTCGGATTTTCAAATATTTTGTCAATGACTTGTATTTTAAATAACTTATAATCAGAAACTTTTCTATGAAGTGGGAAGTGTTCTATTTCTGTGTCTCAATGTAACTATTGTGACTGAAGAAGTGATTTAAAAGTTACTAATTTTTAGTTAATTAATATTAAATTTGAGTAACTGTATTCAAGTATCAACAGGTAAAGCTTGGCTCTCATGGTTCTGCTTTGAAAATACAGCACTGTATTTATATTAAAATGCTTGGCAAGATGATATCGTAGTGTACTTTTGGAACACTTCTATATAAACTTGAAAATATAAATTTTTGATGTTTGCATAGAGAGTGTATGTGTTCATATGTGTGTTGATTAATTGTTTAGCTTAAGTCTTCTCTAGGCTCACTGCAATGTCTGTATTATAAGCAGCAAGAGAAAAGTGTGAAATCCCTGATTTTGAGGACTTGTTCAGGTGCTTCTTTCAATTCTATGTTGAACTTTTATTAGCATACCATATAATCTATTTTTAAAATATTACTAATAATTCGACTTAATTGTACAGGTTGATCATAAAATGAATAAACTCATGAAATACAAATATCATTAAAATATCTTTGGTTTTCAACCAATCCTCCTGCTTTGGTCTCCCAAAGTATTAGAATTATAGGCATGAGTCACCACACAGGCCTATTTCTTTCCAAATGTTATTCTAGTCTTTCATTTTAAAAATAAAAACAGACTTGTTATAGTGTATTACCCCTTTAAAATAAATCGGTTAATATAATTAAAATAAGATTTGTTTCTTTATCCATGTTCCAGAATAATTTGACTGTT
>NW_007243322.1:0-1794 GCF_000164805.1 Carlito syrichta
TGACAAAGGCTTAACATCCTGGATCTACAAGGAACTGAAACGTACTGAAAAGAAGAAAACAAACAACCCCATTATAAAATGGGCAAAAGACATGAACAGACACTTCACAAAAGAAGACATTCGAGCAGCCAACAAACACATGAAGAAATGCTCAACCTCACTAATCATCAGGGAGATGCAAATCAAAACCACACTGAGATACCACCTAACTCCAGTCAGAATGGCAATTATCAACAACTCAAAAAATAACAGCTGCTGGAGAGGGTGTGGTGAAAAGGGAACACTTCTACACTGTTGGTGGGAGTGTAAACTAGTGCAACCTCTGTGGAAAGCAGTGTGGCGATTCCTAAAAGCTCTAAAAATTGACCTTCCATATGACCCTGCAATCCCCCTACTGGGAATATACCCTGAAGAACACAAATCACTCTATAAAAAAGATACCTGCACACGTATGTTTATCGCAGCATTGTTCACAATAGCAAGAACCTGGAAACAACCATGCTGCCCATCAAAAGAGGACTGGATTAAAAAAATGTGGTACATATACACGATGGAATACTACGCAGCCATAAAAAAGAACAAAATCATGAATTTCGCTGCAACCTGGATGGAACTAGAGTCTATAATACTGAGTGACCTCTCACAAAAACAAAGATCCGAATATCACATGTTCTCACTCATATAATGGACCTTGAACATCCAATGTAATACTATAAGAAAATGACTGACGGTACTGGGAAACTATGGGGGGAATGGGATTAACAGTAGCAAATATCTGTCTGGGGCTGGGAAAACACCTCTTATCAACATGGTGCCTGAATGAAATGTAATTGTACACCTAACCCTTAACTGTACCCCAAAAAACCATAATAAAAAATACTGATTAATTATTTTAAAAAAAAAGAAAGAAAATGGGGGAGAAGAAAAGTTGCCCCGCCCCTCCTCCCCCACTCCTACAGAGAAGGCCTACACCAAATAAGGTGTCCTAGGACACCATCCAAGGACACTTGATTTCTAGAGTCCCCACATCAGCCCTGAGTTCCCTTGCCTTTTGTCTGCCTCTTCTCAGGCTCTGCCTCACCACCCTCTCCCACCCCCAGTTCCCCCCCACACTCCCCCACCCCCAGGCGACCAGACAAAGCCCCACCCACCGTCTTTCTGTTCTAGGACATCCGTGAACATTCATGAAAGGTGCCAATCACAGGCAGCCTTATCCAGATCCCAAACAAACAAACAAACAAACACACAAAACACCCTCAAAAACCAAAAACCCAAAGAACAGGTTGGGAGCAGAATGCAAAGGAGCCAACATAGCAACCTCTGTCCAGTACAGGAAGAAAACTCCGTCCACACAGGCACGCAGGAGTCCCTGCGTGGAGAAGGCAGCTGGCCTCTGCCTACCCAGAGGACGCAGGGCACCGGGGTAGGAACTTTGAAGGAATGGAAATCTGTGGCCTGTTCCGCTAGGAGGAGCATCTCCCAGGCACAAATTGGCCGCTGGCTGTGAGTGCGCTCTGCCCAAGTGAAGGCTTGCTGGGAAGCACTGTCCAGCCACCAAGTAAGTTTCATTCCTTGAATCCTCGCAGAAAACGCAATTCTTTCACCAGAGACAGGAATGTGGACAGCACAACATCGAGAGAGTCTGGGGCTTGACTCTTTCCCTGTGATGATTGCCATGGTCTGCATGGTCCCTATGTCTTCCCTCCAGCGCCAATAAGCCCAGTGACAAGTACTACGTGAAAGAGACAGTGACAGATTGCTCAAAGGATATGACATTTGCTTGCAGCTGGACTT
>NW_007243323.1:0-1138 GCF_000164805.1 Carlito syrichta
CAAATATCTGTCTGGGGCTGGGAAAACACCTCTTATCAACAGGGTGCCTGAATGAAACGTAATTTTACACCTAACCCTTAACTGTACCCCACAAAACCATAATAAAAAATACTGATTAATTATTAAAAAAAAAAAGAAAGAAAATGGGGGAGAAAAGTTGCCCCGCCCCTCCTCCCCCACTCCTACAGAGAAGGCCTACACCAAATAAGGTGTCCTAGGACACCTTCCAAGGACACTTGATTTCTAGAGTCCCCACATCAGCCCTGAGTTCCCTTGCCTTTTGTCTGCCTCTTCTCAGGCTCTCCCTCACCACCCTCCACCCCCAGTTCCCCCCCCACACTCCCCCACCCCCAGGCGACCAGACAAAGCCCCGCCCACCGTCTTTCTGTTCTAGGACATCCATGAACATTCATGAAAGGTGCCAATCACAGGCAGCCTTATCCAGATCCCAAACAAACAAACAAACAAACAAACAAAAAACCCTCAAAAACCAAAAACCCAAAGAACAGGTTGGGAGCAGAATGAAAAGGAGCCAACATAGCAACCTCTGTACAGTACAGGGAGAAAACTCCGTTCACACAGGCACGCAGGAGTCCCTGGGTGGAGAAGGCAACTGGCCTCTGCCTACCCAGAGAACGCGGGGCACCGGGGTAGGAACTTTGAAGGAATGGAAATCTGTGGCCTGTTCCGCTAGGAGGATCATCTCCCAGGCACAAACTGGCCGCTGGCTGTGATTGCGCTCTGCCCAAGTGAAGGCCTGCTGGGAAGCACTGTCCAGCCACCAAGTAAGTTTCATTCCTTGAATCCTCGCAGAAAACGCAATTCTTTCACCAGAGACAGGAATGTGGACAGCACAACATCGAGAGAGTCTGGGGCTTGTCTCTTTCCCTGTGATGATTGCCATGGTCTGCAGGGTCCCTATGTATTCCCTCCAGCGCCAATAAGCCCAGCGACGAGTACTACGTGAAAGAGACAGTGGACAGATTGCTCAAAGGATATGACATTTGCTTGCGGCTGGACTTCGGAGGTAACGGTTCATCTTGGCTCAACCTGTCTGCCTTTCCCAACTCTCCTTTTTGGTCAGAGATAGATGTCGGGATGGGGGAGGGAGGAAAGCATGTCCTTGTAGCCAGCTTGC
>NW_007243324.1:0-767 GCF_000164805.1 Carlito syrichta
GACTTAACTAGGTTACTTAATTAGCTATCCAGCTGGCTATCCAACTGACTAAACTAGTTGTCTACCATGCTAGGCAGCTGGCTAGCCAGCTGACTTAACTAGCTGACTTAACTAGATAGCCAGTTGACTTAAATGGCTGACTAAACTACCTAGCTACCTAGATAGCCATCTGACATTACTACCCAAAATAAATAGCTAGCTAACTACCTAGCTATCTAGCTAGTCAACTTAAGTAGCTGTCTTAAATAGATAGCTAGCTGACATAACTACCTGCTGGAGTCCAGCTCCAGGAGAGAGTCAGGGCTTGAGACAGGGGAATCAGAAAGTGGCGAAAAAGAAAAGACGAACACGACAGGATCCTTCTTCCTGGGGAGAGTTCAAGACTCTGTCATTTTTTATTCAACTCTTACAAGCTTATATAGTTTTTTACTGACCCCCACCCACAAAATGTTACACATAAAATGTTTACATCATGTTTTTTCTTTTGTTTATGAGGAAGTTGAGGTTTACAAGTTTCATTTTGTTCCTTCCTGCTACCAGTGGTGTAACAAAATACCAGCTGCCAATTTATCAGCCATATCCTGTGACTTCTAGGCCAACTGAATCTCTTCCTTTCACTATTCTATTTGTTTTCCTTTACAAATCTATTTTCTTAATTCTACCCATTTTACATTTTATATTTCTAAACACAACTTATGTCTAAATCTACACTTATGTATGAAATTAATCTTACTTCTAATCCTAAATGTATTTAATTTTAAACCTAC
>NW_007243325.1:0-1980 GCF_000164805.1 Carlito syrichta
GAATGGAGATGAATAGAATGAAATGGAATCGAAGTGAATGGAGATAAACTGAATGGAATAGATTGACTGGAATGGAATGGACAGGGAGGAATGGAATGGAATGGAATGGAATAGAAAGGAATGAAATGGAGAAGAATTGCATGGAATGGACTAGAATGGAGAGGAAAGGAATGGAGAGTAATGGAATGAAAGTAGAGGAATGGAATGGAATGGAATCAAGAGCAATGGAAGTGAATTGTATGGAATGGAATGCACTGTAGTGGAATGGGATGTAATAGAGGGAATGGATAGGAATAGAATGGAAACTTACAGAAAGTAGAGAGATAGAATGGAATGGAATACGACGGAGAAGAGAGGAAGAAAATCGAATGGAATTAAATGGAATGGAAACCGGGCTCGGTGGCTCAGCCTGTAACCCAGCGCCTTTGGGAGGCTGAGGTGAGTGGATTGCCTGTGCCCGTGGGTTTGAGACCTCACTTCTACAATAAAAAAAAAACAGCCATGCGTGGTAGTGCGCGCCTGCAATTCTGGCTACTCAGAAGGCTGAGGCGGAAGGATCGCCGGAGCCCAGCAGGTCGAGGCTGCGGTTTCCTGGAGCGGCCACTGCACTCCAGTCTGGGCAACAAAGTGAAACTGCAACTCAAAAAAAAAATGGAATGGAATGGAATGAAGATGGAAGGAATGGAATGGAATGCAGTAGAATGGGGAAGAATGGAATGTAATGGATAGGAATGTTATGGAGAGAAATGGAATGCAGGGGAATGGAATGGAATTGAATGGAGAGGAAAGGAATGGAATGGAATCGTGAGAAATGGAATGGATTGGAAAGGAGGAGAATGGAGAGGAATTGAGTGGAAAGGAATGGAATGTAGTGAGAGATGAAGGGAACGCAGGGGAATGAAATGGAATGGAATGGAATTCATAGGCATGTAGTGGAAAGAAAAGGAAAGCAAAGGAATGGAATGGAAAGAGATGAAGTGGAATGGAATGGAATAGAATGGAATATAACAGAGCCTAGATGAATGGCATGGAACGGAATGGAGTGGAATGGAGAGGGAATTAATGGAATAGAAGGGAAAGGAATGAAATGGAATGGAATGGAATGCTATGGGGAGGATTGGAATGCAAGGGAATGGAATGGAACGGGATGGACTGGAATGGAATAGAGAGGAATGGAGGGAAAAGTAATGGATTGGAATTGATTGGAATAGAATCGAATGGAATGGAATGGAAAGGAGATGAATGGATTGGAGATTAATGGAGATGAATTGATAGGAATGGAGACGAATGGACAGGAATGTTATGTAATGTAATGGATTTGAAGGGAAAGGAATGTAATGGAGAGGAATTGCATGGAAAGGAATGGACATGGTTGGAATAGAATGGAATGGAGAGGAATGGAATGGGGTGGAATGGAAGGGAATTGAATCGAATGAAGAGGAAAGGAATGTAATGGAGAGGAATTGCATGGAATGGAATGGACATGGTTGGAATAGAATGGAATGGAGAGGAATGGAATGGGGTGGAATGGAAGGGAATTGAATCGAATGAGGAGGAAAGGAATGGAATGCAGAGTAATAGAGATTACAGGAATGGAATGGAATGCAATGCAATGGTTGGAATGGAATGGAATGGAAGGGAGAGGAATGGATGAAATGGAGAGTTATAGATTTGAATGTAATTGAATGGAAAGGAAAGAAATGGAATGGAGGGGAATTAAATTGAATGAAATGTAATGCAATGTAATGGAGACGAGAGGAACGGAATACAATGAAATGGTATGGAATGGAATGAAATGGAAAGAATGATATAGAATGGAATGGAACGGAGAGAAATGGAATGGAATAGAAAGGAATGGAGTAGAGACGAAAGGAATGGAATGGAGAGGAATGGAAAGGAATGGAGTGGACAAGAATGGGATGGAAGGAAAGGGAGTGAAATGAATAGAATGGAATGGAACGGAGATGAATGGAATGGAAT
>NW_007243326.1:0-578 GCF_000164805.1 Carlito syrichta
GTGAGAGGAGTGAAATGTAGTGGAATGCAATGGAATGGAATAGAATGGAAAGGAATGGAGGGGAATGAATTGGAAAGTAATGGAATAGAGAGGAATGGAATAGAGAGGAATGGAATGGAATGGAGATAGAAGGAACAGAATGGAATGGAATGAAAACGAATGGAATGGAATGGAAGGAATGATACAGAATGGAACAGTATTGAGAATAATGGAATGAAATAGAATGGAATGGAGACTAATGGAATAGAATGGAGAGGAATGGAATGGAATGGAATTGAGAGGTCCACAAAGGAGTGGAATGAAATGAAATTGAATAGAATGGAATGAAGTGGAGAAAAATGGAATTGAAAGGAACGGGAGGCAATGGAATGTAACGGAGAGGAATGGAAGGGAATGGAATAGAAGAAAGAGGATTGGAATAGAATGACATGGAATAGAATGGAGAGGAGGAATGGATAGGAGTGTAATTGAATGGAATGGAATGGAGAGGGATAGAATGGGATGGAACAGAAGGGAGAGGAATTGATTGGAAAGGAATTTTAAGGAATGGAATGGAATTGAATGGAGAGGAATTGAAA
>NW_007243327.1:0-623 GCF_000164805.1 Carlito syrichta
ATGGAATAGAGTGAAATGGAAAAGAATGGAGAGGCATGGAATGGAATAAAATGGAATGGAGACGAATGGAATGGAGAGGAATGTATTGGAATGGAATGGAATCGAATGAAATGGAATGCATCGGAACAGAAGGGAATGGAATGGAGAGTAATGGAACAGAAGGGAATGGAATTGAAAGGAATGGAAAGAAAAGAATGATATAGGATGGAACAGTATTAAGAAGAATGGAATAGAATGGAATGGAGACGAATTGAATAGAATGGAGAGGAATGGAGATGAATGGAACTGACAGGAATGGAATGGAATGGCGAGAACTGCAATAGAATGGATTGAAATGGAATGAAATGGAATATAATTGAATAGAATGGAGAGGAATGGAATGGAGAGGAATGGAAGACAATGGAGTGTAAAGGAGAGGAACAGTACGGAATGGAATGGAATGGAGATTAATGGAATTGAATGAAATGGAAAGGAGGAAAATGGAATGGAAAGCAGAGAAATGGACAGGAATTGAATTGAATGGAATGGAATGGAGAGGGATGGAATGGGATGGAACAGAGAGTAGAGGAATAAAATGGTATGGAATTGAAAGGAATGGAATGGAATTGAATGGAGAGGAATGG
>NW_007243328.1:0-1012 GCF_000164805.1 Carlito syrichta
CTTGGGGTTTGGAGGTTGATAAGCATGTAGTACATATTTTTAAAGGTAACCAGGAGTCACGGATTCCACGTCCCTGGGAAACAGCTGGGCATCTCTCTATTTGTATACAGAATTTTGGAATCTAGATTGCCAGGGAAAATCAGGGCATATTGCTGAGAACAAGAAGAGAATGCGGGTTCAGGGGTCCTCAATCGTCAAAATCTATATGACCTCTTTATACGATTTAATGAGGAATCTGGGCTTGTTGGTCCTTACATTTTTCAGAGCTACTTGCTGGGTGGACACCTCAAATCTCTTATTACAGACCCAAGAAGATTCCAGTCCTTTCGATAGTTGTAATCGAGGATTTGGACCTACGGTGTCGTTTGTTGCTTATGAACATCTTCTGCCATAATCCAGTTCCCCAAGTATGAACTGGCATTTTGCGACAAAATCCCTAGCTTCAGTTTACCACAAAATACCGAAATTACCTGTAGTCAGGTCGTTGGGAATTGGGATATTGGGTTTAGAATATTCCACATTTTTACGATGTCTTGTTAAGGGGAACCTGGAAACTTGGATCACAATTCCCAGGTACAATATGGGAGTCCTTCTACCGATATCCAAACAACTGGAATTCTATGTTCATCAGGAAATATCTCGGGTATTGCTGAGAATTAAGCAGGAATTTGCATAATGGGAGTCTTCATATACGGAAAACTACATGGTCTCTTACTACGAAAGATAACGTATCTGGGTTACATGTGTCCTCAAATCCTAAAAACCTACATGGAGTCTTACTAAGCGAGAAAACGTATGAGGAATTTGAAGCACGAATCTGGAAATGGGAGTCCTCATACAAAGGAAACTACATGGGCTTTTGCTAAAGAAGAATAACGAATCTCGGTTACATGAGTCCTCAATCCCAAAAATATTCAGGGCGTCTTGGTAAAGCCTACAAGTCTCGGACTTAGAAGTCCTCATATTTTTCAGAGCTGTTTTCTATGTGCATATTAGGAATCACTCATTCCAG
>NW_007243328.1:1789-3771 GCF_000164805.1 Carlito syrichta
CGGCTTTTATTTGCAGGAGGCTTTAAGGCCAGATACCACAACCCAAGGAATTATGTCACCATTTTTCGTGTAATTTCTGACTTCAGGTGACCTCCTAATCCAGAAACTACTACTGGAATTTTAGATTGATATTCGTAACTTGGGATTAGGTGTTCCCAAATATTTAGGATGTTTCTTAAAGAAGATCCAGGAATCTTGGATTCCAGGGCCCTTCTGACCTTTTGGGCTTATGAGTATTGGTATGTAAGAGTTTGTATTTCCACGTCGCCAGGTAACTTCCGGGAGTCTTACTGAGAACAAAAAGAATCTGGGTTACGACGGTCGCCAATCTAAGAATTATACATGGACACATTATAAGGGTTAATCTGGAATCTTGGATTCTATTTCCACACATACTTTAGGGCTACAGGCCTCTTGGATATGAAAGTTTTGTCAGTATAGATTCTCAGCAAACTTCTGGTCTTCTTCATAGTTGTAATCGAGAATGTGGACCTACAAGTCGTTGGGTTCTACGGGACAACAAAGGCCAGATTCCAGGTCACAAAGAATCTTATCGCCATATTTGTATGTACCTATCGCCTTAAGATGTATATTGTAATCCTAAAAATTCTGTTTGTCCCTCTATTCCGATAGGGTTCCGGGGTTTTGAGGTTGCAAATATTTATTACATACTTTTAAGTGTAACCAGGATTCATGGATTCCACGACCCTAGGTGATTTCTGGGCATCTGCCTATTTGTATAGAGAGTTTTTGTATCCACATCACGAGGGAAAATCAGGGCATCTTGCTGAGAACGAAAAGGAAATCTGGTTTTAGGAGTTCTCATTCCCCAGATCCACAGGGCCTCTTGATAAGGTTTAATCACCAATCTGGGATTCAGGGTCCCTACATTTATCACAGCTACTAGTTCCATAGATACCCTTAATCTGTTGTTACAGATCGCCAGAAACATTCTATTGTCTTGATAGTTGTAATCGAGGATCTGGCCCAAATATACTTTTGTGTTTTATGAACATCTAGGACCATAATCAGGTTCCCCAGTAATCAAATCGTATATTGGTACAAAATCCCTTGATTCAGGTTACCTAAAACTGCACAAATTTCTTGTTGTCGGCCTGGTGGAATTGGGACATTGGATTTAGAAGATTCCATATTTTGGGGAGGTCTTGTTAAGGGGAACAAGGAATCTTAGATTCCGGGTCCCCAATAAACTCATGGGAATCTTTCCTTTGATATCCAAACAACTGGAATTCTGAGTCACAGGAAATTTTTCAGCACCTTGCTGAGAATTGCCAGAGTCCAGCTCCGACCTATGAGGGGGGTTGGACCCACACCGGAGAGTCAAGATGGTGAGAAGAGACCACTCGGAGGCAGCTCTTCTGGGATCAGTCTGATCAGGACTGAGTCCAATTTTATTCAAACCTTTTCCAACTTATATACCATTTTCTATACCCTCCAGCAGTGTGATAATTACTTGCTGGGGCGTACAAGTTCCATACTTTACAAACTATGTATCAAAAGACCATTACAAGATTATCGAATTCCAGGCAAACAATTACAACTCCATGATGCATGATGTGCTTCACAAAACTTACATTAAAATCACAGGTGCACAACTTCAATACAGGTTGTTCAAATTATTTCCTATAATGTTCAATAGATCATTCATGTTGTACTCTTTGTTCTAAACTCAGATTAATACAAAAAACAATTTCCTAAGTTAAATCCAAGTTTAATGATTCCTAATATTTTCTAACGATTAATATTATCAACTTAACATTATACTATAATCTATGAGTTTACTTAAATGACTTAATTTTTAGTTATACTATTAACCCTATTATGATTTCAACGTAATGCCTTATAATTCTATAACAATTAATTTCAAAACTTATTCTTAGCTATAAAACTTACCATGACTTATATGAATTTTATGTCTAAGCTTTAATTTTTATATAATCTAATGATTGAACTTTAATACT
>NW_007243328.1:4715-5902 GCF_000164805.1 Carlito syrichta
CAAGAAACAGGACTGCCTAGTGCTAAGAAAAGAATAAGGAATATGGGTACACGTGTCCTCTATCCTTAGAAACTTCAGGGTGTCTTGCTAAGGGCTAAACAAGAATCAGGGTTTTTGAAGCATTAATCTGCGGAAATGGGGTCCTCATATACAGGCAAATACACGGCCTTTTGCTAAGAAAGAATAAGGAATCTGGGTTACACGCGTTGTCTATCCCAAAAGAACTACAGGGCCTCTTTCTAAGGGCTAAACATGAAAAGGGATTCAAAGCAGGAATGTGTGCAATTCTCCTCATAACATGAATCTTTGAAGGCTCTTGCTAAGGAAAAATAAGGAATCTGATTTACACGGTTCCTCAATCACAAAATCTACATGGCATCTTGCTAAGGGTTAAACAGGAATCAGGGTTTCAAAACAGGAAACTGGGGAAAAGGAGTCCTCATATACAGGATACTGCACGGCCACCAGCGAAGCATGAATAAGGAATCTTGTTACACGAGTCCTCAACCCGAAAAAATTTTAAGGACGTCTTGCTACTGGACAAACAAGAATCAGGACTTCGAGCTCCCCTCATGTTTTGGAGCTATTTAGCATGTGCATATTAGGAATCAGTCAATTCAGGACTCTAGGAACATTCTGATCCTCTTGATAGTTCTAAACAGGTATCTGGCACTACAAGTTCGTTAGATTCCTCAAGACAACTAAGGCCAGATTCCAGCACAAAAGCGTTGTAACTCTTGGTCTCAAGATGAACCTTGTATTCTTAAACTTCCCTTTTCCCTTTTATTTTGAGAGGGGACGAGGGTTTTACAGATGCCAAATGTTTAGTAAGTATTTTTAAAGGTAACCAGGAATCACGGAATCCCCGTCCCTAGGAAACTTGTGGGCATCTGTCTTTTTGTATACAGAGTTTTAGAATACACATCGACAGGGAAAATCAAGTCATCTTGGAGAAAAGAAAAGGGAATCCGGGTTCTTGGAGCTCTCATTCGCTGAAGTCTACAGGTCCTCTTCATAAGGTTTAATCAGGAATCTGGGCTTCTAGGTCCCCATATTTTTAGGGTGTCTTTTACAGGGGAACCAGGAATCTTGGATTCCAATTGCCTAGGAAACTTCTGGGGGTCTTTCAGTTGATACCCAAACAATTTGAATTCTACATAACCACGAAATATCTCAGTGTCTTGCTG
>NW_007243328.1:7220-14612 GCF_000164805.1 Carlito syrichta
GGTTTCTCGGTACAACTAAAGCCAGATTACTGGACTAAGGCATCATCTCGCCATATTTGTGTGTAACTCTTGTCTTAAGATGTATCCTGTAATCCTAAAACTTCCGTTTGTGCATCCACTTTATATGGCCTTGGGGTTTTGAGGTTGCTAAGCATGTTTTACATATTTTTAAAGGTAACCAGGAATCACGGATTCCACGTCCCTGGGACAAAGCTGGGCATCTGTCTATTTGCTGACAAACTTTTGGAATTCAGATCGCCAGGGAAAATCAGGGCATCTTGCTGAGATCAAGAAGAGAATGCGGGTTCAGGGGTACTAAATCACCAAAATCTATATGGCCTCTTGATAAGGTTTAATGAGGAATCTGGGCTTGTAGGTCCTTCCGTTTTTCAGAGCTACTTCCTGCGTGGATACATAAAATCTCTTACTACAGATCCAAGAAGATTCCGGTCATTTCGATAATTGTAATCAAGGATCTGGACCTACAATTTTGTTTGTTTCTTCTGAACGCCTTCAGCCATAATCCAGTTCCCTAGGAATCACCTGGCATTTTGTGACAAAATCCCTCGCTTCAGGTTATGTCAAAATACCGAAATTTCCGATGGTCAGGCTGGTGGGAATCGGGATATTGTGTTTAGAATAATCCATATTTTTACGATGCCTTGTTAAGGGGAACCTGTTAAATTGGATTACACTTCTTAGATACTATATGTGAGTCTATCTATTGATATCCAAACAACTGAATTTCTATGTTCGTCAAGAAAAATCTCGGGAATTGCTGAGAATTCAACAGGAATTTCCATAATGGGAGTCCTCATATAAGGAAAACTACGTGGCCTCTTACTATGGAAGAATAAGAAATCTGGGTTACACAAATCCTGAAATCCCAAAAACCTACATGGAGTCTTACTAAGGGAGAAAAACGTCTCAGGGATTTGAAGCACGGATCTGGAAATGGGAGTCCTCATATACAGGAAACTACATGGGCTTTTGCTAAGGAAGAATAACGAATGTGGTTTACACGAGTCCTAAATTCCAAAAATATTCAGGGCGTCTTGGTATAGCCTACAAGACTTGGACTTCGACGTCCTCATATTTTTCAGAGATGTTTCCTATGTGCATATTAGGATTCACTCATTCCAGAAGTCCCGCAATATTCTGGTCCCCTTGATTGTTTAAACTAAAATATGGCACTACAAGTCCATTTAGATTCTGGATCCTCTAATGCCAAATTCCAGGACACAAGTAATCATCTCGGGTTTTTTGAATGTAAGCTCTGAGTTCAGGGTTACCACGTACTCCAGAAACTTCTGGTAGTTCAGCTTTTCGGAAATAGGACCTTGGGTTTAGATGTTTCACCATGTTTAGAAGGTATTTTTGGGAGGGCACCAGAGTCTTGGTTTCCAAGTCCATAGGAGCATACTGACGGCTTTCTATTGGGATCCCCGTGTCTGGACTTCTTGGGAATGGGGAAACATCTGGTCGTTATTCTTGGAACGAAACAGGAATCTCGGACACTATGTCTCCAGAAAGCTTCTACTCATGTTACCAATGTGGAATAAGAAAAATCAGTTTGCATGTGACCAGCAAACTTCTGGGCAGTTGTTAATTTTCCCTGGCTTAAGGTAGTTCTCATACCTAGAGGCCTACAGGGAATTTCTAATTCCAATCATGAATTTGGAGTCCCAGAACCCACACTTTTCTGAACTAATTCCTATATATGTACCACAAATATGTTATTACCAATTCCCTGGAACTTGCTGCTCCTCTACTTAGTTGTAACAGAGAATCTGGCCATCTACTTGGCTTTTTTGGCAGGAGGCTGTAAGGCCAGATTCCACAACCTAAGGAATTATGTTGCCATTTTTTGTGTAATTTCTGACTTCAGGTTTACCTCCTAATCCAGAAAGTACTACTGGAATTTTAGATTGATATTCCTAACTTGGGATTAGGTGTTCCCAAATATTTAGGACGTATTCTTAAAGGGGATCCAACAATCTTGGATTCCAGGTCCCTTCTGACCTTTTGGGCTTATGAATATTGGTATATAAGAGTTTGTACTTCCATGTCGCCAGGTAACTTCCGGGAGTCTTACTGAGAAGAAAAAGAATCTGGGTTACGGGGGTCACCAATCTAAGAATTCTACATGGACACATTATAAGGGCTAATCTGGAATGTGGGATTCTATTTCCACATATACTTTAGGGCTACAGGCCTCTTAATATGAAAGTTTTGTCAGTATAGATTCTCAACAACCTTCTGGTCTTCTTGATAGTTGTAATTGAGAATGTGGACATACATGTTCGCTGGGTTCCTCAGGACAACAAAGGGCACATTCCAGGAAAAAAAGAATCTTATCGCCATATTTGTATGTATCTATCACCTTAAGATGTATCTTGTAATCCTAAAACTTCTGTTTGTCCTTCTATTTCGATAGGGTCCCGGTGTTTGAAGTTGCCAACTATTTATTACATACTTTTAAGGGTAACCAGGATTCATGGATTCCACGAGCCTAGGTAATTTCTAGGCATCTGCCTGTTTGTATACAGAGTTTTTGGATCCACATCACGAGGGAAATCATGGCATCTTGCTATGAACGAAAAGGAAATCTGGTTCTAGGAGTTCTCATTCGCCAGATCCACAGGGCCTCTTGATAAGGTTTAATCAGCAATCTGGGCTTCAGGGTCCCTACATTTATCAGAGCTACAAGCTCCATAGATACCCTTAACCTTTCATTACAGATCCCCAGAAACATTCTATTACCTTGATAGTTGTTATCGAGGATCTGGCCCAAATATCCTTTTGTGTTTTATGAACATCTAGGACCATAATCAGGTACCCCAGGAATCAAATGGCATATTTTTACAAAATCCCTCGATTCAGGTTACCTCAAACTACAGAAATTTGTTGTGGTCGGCCTGGTGGAATTGGGACATTGGATTTAGTAGATTCCATATTTTGAAGAAATCTTGTTAAGGGGGACCAGGAATCTTAGATTCCAGGTCCCCAATAACCTTATGGGAGTCTTTCTCTTGATATCCAAACAACTGGACTTCTGAGTCACCAGGAAATATCTCAGGGCCTTGCTGAGAATGGATGAAGAATCTGGGTAATGGGTGTCCTCATACACAGGAAACTGCATGGCCTCTTGCTTAGGAAGAATAAGGAATTTTGGTTGCACGAGTCCTCAGACCAAAAATCCACAGAGCGTCTTACTAAGAGGTAACCAGGAATCAGGTTTTTAATGTAGGAATCTGAGTAGTGGGGGTCCTCAAATACAGGAAACAGGACTGCCTATTGCTAAGAAAGAATAAGGAATCTGGGTTACACGTGTCCTCTAACCCTTAGAAACTTCAGGGCGTCTTGTAAGGGGTAAACACGAATCAGGGTTTTTGAATCATGATTCTGCGGAAATGGTGTCCTCATATACAGGCAAATACATGGCCTTTTGCTAAGAAAGAATAAGGAATCTGGGTTACACGTGTTGTCTATCCCAAAAGAACTACTAGGCCTATTGCTAAGGGTTAAACAAAAGAAAGGGATTCGAAGCCACAATGTGTGTAATATGCCTCATAATATCAATCTTCTAGGCCTCTTGCTAAGGAAAAATAAGGAATCTGATTTACACGGTTCCTCAATCACAAAATCTACATGTCGTCTTGCTAAGGGCTAAACATGAATCAGGTTTTCAAAACAGGAATCTGGGGAAAGGGAGTCCTCATATACAGGACACTTCATGGCCGCCAGAGAAGCAAGAATATAGAATCTTGTTACACAAGTCCTTAATCCGAAAAATTTTCAGGACGTCTTGCTACTGGACAAACAAGAATCAGGGCTTCAAGCTCACCTCATGATTTGGAGCTATTTAGCATGTAGATATTAGGAATCAGTAAATTCAGGACTCCAGCAACATTTTGGTCCTCTTGATACTTCTAAAAGGGTATGTGGAACTACAAGTCCGTTAGGTTCCTCAAGACAACTAAGACCAGATATCAGCACAAAAGAGATCATCTCACCATATTTAGTTGTAACTCTTGGTCTCAAGATGTACCTTGTATTCTTAAACTTCCCTTTGCCCTTTTATTTTGAGAGAGGACGAGGGTTTTGCATTATAGATTCACAGCAACCTTTGGGTTTTTTTGTATACAGAATTTGGAATACACATCGACAGGGAAATTCAAAGCATCTTGCAGAGAATGAAAAAGGAATCCGGGTTCTTGGAGTTCTCATTCGCTGAAGTCTACTGGGCCACTTCATAAGTTTTAATCAGGAATCTGGGCTTCTAAGTCCCCATATTTTTAGGGTGTCTTTTACAAGGAAACCAGGAATCTTGGATTCCAATTGCCCAGGAAACTTCTGGGGGTCTTTCAATTGATATCCAAACTACTTGAATTCGACATCACCACGAAATTTTTCGGTGTGTTGCTGAGAAGGAAGCAAGAAGCTGGGTAATGGGAGTCCCCATATACAGGAAACTTCATGACTCTTGAGAAGGATGCATAAGGAATCTGTGCTACATGGGTCCTCAATACGAAAATCTACAGTGCATCTGGATAAGGGCTAAACAATATCAGTTCTTCGAGCACTCCTCATGTTTTAAAGCTATTTGTTATGCGGATATTACAAATCAATCATTTTGGACTCCAGCAACTCTCTGGTACTCTTGAGAGTTGTGAACGAGATTCTGGCAGTATAAATCCATTTAGATACTCGGAACCTCTGACTCCAGATCCTGGACACAAGTTATTCTCTCGGATTGTTTTTTTGTAAGCCCTGACCTCAATGTTACCACATACTCCAGAAACTTGAGTGGCTCCGTTGTTCGTTATTAGGAGTTTTGGTTTAGGTGTTCCATTTTTTTAGGAAGTATTATTGGGAGTGAACCAGAAATCCTAGATTCCACGTCCCTTGGCATATTCCTGTCAGTTTTCTATGGGTATACCAGAGTCTGGACTTCCAGGCCAAGAGAAAACATCTCGACGTTTTGTTTAGAACAAAATAGGAATCTGGGTCACTGTGTCCCTTGAAAGTTTCTACACACTTTACTAAAGAGGAACCAGGTATCTCGTTTTCCATGTAACTTGCAAACATCTGGGCATTTGCTAAATTATCCGTGGCTTAAGTCTGTGCTCATACCTAAAATCGACAGGGACTTTAGCAAATGCTAATCTTGATTCTGGGTGTCCTGGTTCTCATATTATACAGAGCAGCGTCCTATATGCATACCACAAATCGGGCATTGCTGATCCCCAGGAAGCAGTTGCACCTCTTGATAGTTGTAAGTGAAATTTGGCCTACAGGTCCGCTTGTTTCACAGGGTCCTATGGGGTCAGATTCCACAATCTACGCAATCATCTACCATTTGTTAATGTGATCACTGGCTTCAGGTTTACCTTGTAGTCCAGAAACTACTACTGAACATTCGTTTTCACATTTAGAATGTGGGATTAGGGGTTCCCACATATTTAGGATGTATTCTTAAGGGGGAGCCAGCAATCTTCGATTCCATGTCCCTGGTAAACTTCTTGGTTTATTTGTATTAGTATGTAAGAGTTTGTAATTCCCCTCACCAGAAAACGTCCGGGCGTCTACCTGATAATAAAAGAAGGAATCTGGATTATGGGTGGCCTCAATCCATTTCTACAGCGCTCCGTTATAAGGGCTTATCTGGAATCTGGGCTTCTAGTTCTCCAAATTCTTCAGAGCACGTTGCCACTTGGAAAGGACAAGTGTCATTATAGATACCCTGCAACCTTCTGGTCGTCTTGATTGTTGTAACCAAGAACCAGTCCGTGCAATTCAGTTGGGCTTCACGGCACAACTAAAGCCAGATTACAGGTCTAAGGCATCATCTCACCATATTTGTGTGTAACTCTTGTCTTAAGATGTACCGTGTAATCCTAAAACTTCCGTTTGTGCATCTACTTTATATGGCCTTGGGGATTTGAGGTTGCTAGGCATGTAGTACATATTTTTAAAGGTAACCAGGAATCACGGATTCCATGTCCTTGGGACAAAGTTGGCCATCTGTTTATTTGCAGACAAAATTTTGGAATCCAGATCGCCAGGGAAAATAAGGGCTTCTTGCTGAGCACGAGAAGATAATGCTGGTTCAGGGGTTCTCAATCGTCAAAATCTATATGGCCTCTTGATAAAGTTTAATGAGGAAGCTGGGCTTGTATGTCCTTCCGTTTTTCAGAGCTACTTCCTTCGTGGATACCTAAAGTCTCTTACTACAGGTCCAAGAAGATTTCGGTCTTTTCGATAGTTGCAATCAAGGATCTGGATCTACAATCTCATTTGTTTCTTATGAACGTCTTCGGCCATAATCCAGTTTCCTGGGAATCAACTGGCATTTTGTGAAAAAATCCCTCCCTTCAGGTTATGTCAAAATACCAAAATTTCCTGTGGTCAGGCTGGTGGGAATTGGGATATTGGGTTTAGAATATTCCACATTTTTATGATGTCTTGTTACGGGGACCCTGTTAACTTGGCTTACAGTTCTTAGAAACTATATGGGATTCTTTCTATTGATATCAAAACAACTGGAATTCTATGTTCATCAGCCAAAATCTCGGGTATTGCTGAGAGTTCAGCAGGAATTTGCGTAATGGGAGTCCTCATATACAGGAAACTACATGGCCTCTTATTATGGAAGAATAAGGAATCTGGGTTACACGATTCCTCAAATCCCAAAAACCTACAGGGATTCTTACTAAGGGAGAGAAAAGTATCAGGGATTTGAAGCATGAATCTGGGGAATGGGAGTCCTCATATACAGGAAACTTCAAAACCTCTTGCTAAGACTGAACAAGGAATCTCTGTTACACATACCTTCTATCCTAAAAATCTACAGGGCGTCATTCTAAGGACTAAACAAGAATCAGGGTTTCAAAGCAGAAATCTCGGTAATGGGAGTCTTCATATTCAGGACACTACACAGCCTCTACCTAAGAAAGGATAAGGAAATCTGGTTTTCACGAGTCCTCAATGCCAAAAATCTACTGAATGTCTTGGTAATGGCTAAACAAGAATCAGGATTTCGAAGCAAGGATCTGGGGAATGGGAGTCCTCATATACAGGAAACTACACGGGCTCTTGCTGAAGAATAATAACGAATCTGAGTTGTATGAGTCCTCAATTCCAAAATGTAGGTAAGGCCTAAAAGACTCGGACTTCGACGTCCCCATAATTTTCAGAGCTGTTTTCTATGTGCATTATAGGAATCAGTCATTACAGAATTCCCACAACATTCTGGTCATCTCGATAGTTTAAACGAAAATATGGCACCACAAGTCCATTTAGATTATGGATCCTCTAACGCTAAATTCCAGGACACAAGTAATCATCTCGGGTTTTGTGAATGTAAGCCCTGCATTCAGGATTACCTTG
>NW_007243329.1:0-820 GCF_000164805.1 Carlito syrichta
TCAAGACCTCGGCCTCCCAGCCAACTGTTATTGCAGCAGTTTGGGAGGCCAAGGCCGAGAGGATGGACCAAGTTGGGTGGTTTGACAGCAGCCTGGGCAACCTAGTGAGGAAAGAAAAAGAAAGACAGAAAGAGAGAGAGAGAGAAAGAAAGCCATTCTCTGGCAAGCCTTCTGCCCTCAGGCCTTCCCCGCAACAACCCCTCACGTGAGGGTTCCCCAACTCGGCACCTTCCAGCCCCAACTCTCCTAATTGATACTCCCGCTTTGGTGTGGGAATTCCTGAGGCTCTCTGGCCCAGTTCCTGCTGACTTTCCTCTAAAAGGTGAGAAATGTGCCCCAGGCAGGCAGACCCTCCAACTCGGCAACAAGGACCTTACACCAAGAAAGGCTAGGGACACACCCCTCACCCAGGGTTATTTCTCCCCCTTCCAGTCCCATTTTTTCTGGATCTAAAGCCAGTCACCCTGTGAACTAACGATGCATAGTTGACAATCTGTGTATGATTCTGATGTTTTTGGAGACAGGGCTCATTTTGTTGGTTTCTTGTAGAGACGAGGTCTCGCCAAAGTGCCCGGGATTCTCTCAAACCTGGGGGCTCAGGCTATCTTCTTTCCCCAGCCTTCCAAAGCATCTGAGTAACAGGCATGAAGCCCCATGCCTGGCCTTCACACCCCTTTCTGGGCCCAACTTTGAGGTCCTTTTCCTTCAGATGACCTGAGACCCAGAGCAGGCAGTCAGAGTCATCTGCCATGCCTGGCCTGGGGTAGTGCCTGGGTCAGGGGCATGTCTCCGCTGGGGTGCCCAGCCCTCCCCCTAACTC
>NW_007243330.1:0-1173 GCF_000164805.1 Carlito syrichta
GGGGGAAGGCCTGAGGGCAGAAGGCTTGCCAGAGAATGACTTTCTTCTCTCTCTCTCTCTCTCTCTTCTTCGTTCTTTTCTTTCCTCACTAGGTTGCCAGGCTGCTGTCAAACCACCCAACTTGGTCCATCCTCTCGGTCTTGGCCTCCCAAACTGCTGCAATCACAGTTGGCTGGGAGGCCGAGGTCTTGAACTATGGGTCAGAGGTGATACTCCCACCGAGGCCTGCATTCACCCAAGGTTTTCTAGATTTTGCTTGGGGTTGAGTTGGTGGCTTGTAATGGTGTCAAGCCTCATCTCGAGCTCCAGAATTCTGGCCATCTTCCCATCTCAGCTTCTCAGAGTGCCTAGGAAACAGGCATGGGTTGCCCAGCCAAGACTACCTTCCCAAAGTTTTGAGAGTCACGTCCTCCCTTTCCTTGAGGTGGCCCCTGGGATGTACGAGCAGGCCAAATCGGGGGAATGAGGCAGGCAGAGATATGGAGAAACGTCTGTGCACCAGGTGCTCCCCCTAGGTTCGGCTCAAGGGTCAAATCCGGCCACCAATTTCGGGGTCTTTGGAAAGGAGTGAATCAGGCCTCATGGTGGTGACCCAATGAAGTGTGGAGTCCGGGCACAGGGGTTCATGTGTGTCATCCCAGAGTGCTGGGAGGCCGAGGTAAGAGGATGGCCTGAGCCTCTGGGTTCGAGACAACCCTGGGCACCTTGACAAAACCTCATCTCTACAAGAAGCCAAAAAATGAGTTAAGCGTGGTGGCACATGCCTGTAATTCAGAGAGTCCACGGTGGGAGGATCAGCGGAGCCCAGCCAGTGGAGGCCGTGGTTGCCAAAAGCAACCCCTGCTCTCTGGCTTGGGCGACAGAGTGGGACTTTGACTCAGAATAATAATACCAACCACCACCACCACCACAACCACAGGCCAGGCTCAGGGGCTCAGCCTAGCATTCCAACCCTTTGGAGGCCTAGGCAAGTGGATGGCCTGAGGCTGTGGATTTGACACCAGCCCAGGACATGGGGATAGATCTCATCTCAGCTATCAAAAATAAATCCAAAGATTAACTGGGCATAGTGATGCAGGCCTGTGGTTCCAGCCATTTGGGGGGCTGAGCGGCGAGGATTGCCTGAGCCCAGCAGGTGCAGTCTCTGGTGGCTGTGAGCGTGGCCCTGTGTTC
>NW_007243331.1:0-2527 GCF_000164805.1 Carlito syrichta
CTACCGTTAGCTCACTAGCTAGCTAGCTGTATTAACCAGCTACCTAATTTAGAAAGGTGACTTAACTAGCTGACTTAGCTAGCTGACTTAACTATTTAGCTAGCTGACTTAACTGGCTGACTTAACTAGTTAGCTAGCTGACTTAACTACCTGAATTAAATAGTAAACTCACTATTTAACTAGCTGAATAACTAGCTTACTTAATAATTGTCTAACCAGTTGGGTAGAAGATTAAGTAGCTGACTTAAATAGTTAACTAACTAGTCAGTTAGCTGACTTGGCTAGCTAGCTATTTAGCTAGCTGACTTAACTAGCTCACTTAACTACTTGGATAATGAGATAGCTAGCTGACTTAACAAGTTGGTTAATGAGTTAGCTGACTGTTTTAATTTGTTGGGAAATGAGTTAACTAGCTGGCTTGATTAGTTTTTAACGAGTTATCTAGGTGACTTAACTTTTTAGCTGATGAGTCGGCTGACTACTTACCTCATTTATCATGTTGGCTGACTACTCGTCCAACTTGTAAGCTTAAATAGCCAGCCAGCTTGCTAGACCATCAGATAGCCAGCTGGTTAACTACCAGCCACCCTGCTGTCCAGTCAGCTAGCCAGCTGGTTTACATAGCTGGCCACCTACCTGACCAGACTGTAATCAGTCAGCTTAATTGCCAGACACCTAGATAGCCAGCCTGCTAACCAGCTGACTTAGCTTGATGACTTAACTAGATAGTCATCCAGTTAGCCAGCTGGCTTAACTAGCTAGCCATCTAGGTAGGCAGCTGGATAAAAAGCTCACTTAATTCACTGACTTAACTAGCTAGTCAGCCGGTAAGCCACCTGTTTTAATTAGCTAGCTACCTACATAGCAAGGTGGCTAGCCAGCTGAATTTTCTAGTTAATTTTCTAGTTACCTACCTAGTCAACTGGCTAGCAAGCTGACTTAACTAGCTAGCTACCTAGCTAGCCAGATGGATAGCCACTTGAATTAACTAGCAGAATTAACCAGCTAGCCAGCTAGATAGCCTACTGACTCAACCAGGTGATTGAACTCATTAACCAGTTGGCTAGCCAGCCTATTTAACTAGCTGGCATTACTAGTTAACCAGGTGGTTAGTCAGCTGACTTTACTAGTTAACTACATACGTATCCCACATGCTTGACAGCTGACTTAGCTATCTAGCTACCTAGGTTTCCAGCTGGCTGGTTAGCTGAATTAACTAGGTGACCTAACTAGCTAGCCAGCTGTGTAGCCAGCTGACTTAAAGAGTTAGCTACCCAACTAGGCATCTGGCTAGGCAGCTGACTAAACTAGCTGGCTAAACTAGCAAGCCTGCTGACTTTACTAGGTGAAATAAGTAGCTAGATACCTAGCTAGCTATCTAGCAAACTAGCTGACTTATCTAACTGACTTAACTATGCAGCTAGCTGACATAACTAGCTGACTTAACTAGCTGAAAGAACTAGCTAGCCAGCTGTCTAGCCATATGACTTAACTAGCTTTTTAACTAGCTAGCGATCTGTGTAGTCAACTGACTTAATGAGGTGACTTAACTAGTTAGCAAACTGGTTACCCAGCTGATTTAACTAGTTGATTAACGAGATAGGTAGCTGGCCAGCCAGGTGATTATACCATCTGAATTAACTAGTAATCCAGCTGGCTAGTGAGCTGACATAATAAGCTCTCTACCTCTCCAGCAACCTGGAATCCAGCTGACTTAACTAGCTGACTTAATTAGCTAGCCAGCTGGCTAGCGAACTGACTTAAATAGGTCACTATCTGTCATAACTAGATGTCTTTACTAGGTGGCCTGCTTTCTAGAAAGTTGAATTAACTAACTTGTAACATAGCTAGCCGTCGGGCTATCCAACTGAATTAGCTAGGTGACATATCGTCTTAGCCAGCTGTCTAGTCAGCTGAATAAATATCATGCTAACTAGCTATCCATCGGGCTACTGAGCTGACTTAACTAGTTGATTTAACTATCTAGCCAGCAGGCTACACAGCAAACATAACTAGCTAGCTACCTAGCTAGAAAGCTGGCTAACAAGCTGACTTAACTAGCTGACTTAACTAGCTAGTCAGGTGGCTAGACAGCTGACTTAATTGCCTAGCTACCTAGCAAGACAGCAGGCTAGCCAGCTGACTTAACTAACTGACTTAATGAAGTAGCCAGCTGACTAGCAAGTAGACTTAACTAGCTAGCTACCTAGATAGATAGGTGAACAGCCAGCTGACTTAATTAGCTGACACAACTAGACGCTGGATGGCTACCCAGCTGACTTAACTAGATACCTACTTACATAGCCCGCTGGGTTGCCAGCTGACTTAACTACGTAACTACCTACCTAACCTGCTGGCCAGCGAGCTGACTTATCTAGGTGACTTGAATAGTTAGCAAGCTGGCTAGCCAACTGACTTAACCACCTGGCTAACTAGTTAGCTTACATGTTATCTAACGTGCTAGATAGCTTTCTTAATTATCTGACTTAACTCATTAAATAACAAGCTAGCTAGCTGACTCAACCAG
>NW_007243332.1:0-4039 GCF_000164805.1 Carlito syrichta
CTATCTAGCTGACTTAACTTTCTAGTTACCTATCTTGCCACTTGTAAGGCCAGTTCTCTTAACTAGCTGAATTAACCAGCTAACCAGCTAGCTAGCAAACTGACTTAACTAGCTCACTACCTAGCAAGCCAGTTGCCTTAAATTGTTAGCTAACTATCTAGCTACCTAGCTAACAAGCTGAGTTAAATAGTTATCTGGCTAGAAAGCTAGCTGACTTAGCCAACTGGCTCACTATTTAGCTTACTCGTTATTTAACGTGCTAGCTAAGTGACTTAATCATCTGACAACTCATTAGCTAACTAGTTAGTTAGCTCAATCATCCAGGTGACTTAACTCTATAGTTAACTAGATAGCTAGCCTACTCAACCAACTGAGTCAACCCGTTTGCTAACTAGCGAGCCAGCTGACTCAACCAGCTGATTTAACCCATTAGTTAGCTACCTAACTACCTTACTCAACCTGTTGAACTAACCATTAGCTCACTAGCTAGCTAGCTGTATTAACCAGCTGTCTAATTTAGAAAGGTGACTTAACTAGCTGACTTAGCTAGCTGACTTAACTATTTAGCTAGCTGACTTAACTGACTGACTTAACTAGTTAGCTAGCTGACTTAACTACCTGAATTAAATAGTAAACTAACTATTTAACTAGCTGAATAACTAGCTTACTTAATAATTGTCTAACCAGTTGGGTAGAAGATTAAGTAGCTGACTTAAATAGTTAACTAACTAGTGAGTTAGCTGACTTAGCTAGCTAGCTATTTAGTTAGCTGACTTAGCTAGCTCACTTAACTACTTGGATAATGAGATAGCTAGCTGACTTAACGAGTTGGTTAATGAGTTAGCTGACTGTTTTAATTTGTTGGGAAATGAGTTAAATAGCTGGCTTGACTAGTTTTTTGACGAGTTATCTAGGTGACTTAACTTTTTAGCTGATGAGTCGGCTGACTACTTACCTCATTTATCATGTTGGCTGACTACTCGTCCGACTTGTAAGCTTAAATAGCCAGCCAGCTTGCTAGACCATCAGATAGCCAGCTGGTTAACTACCAGCCACCCTGCTGCCCAGTCAGCTAGCCAGCTGGTTTACATAGCTAGCCACCTACCTGACCAGACTGTAATCAGTCAGCTTAACTGCCAGACACCTAGATAGCCAGCCTGCTAACCAGCTGACTTAACTTGCTGACTTAACTAGATAGTCATCCGGCTAGCCAGCTGGCTTAACTAGCTAGCCACCTAGCTAGGCATCCGGATAAAAAGCTCACTTAATTCACTGACTTAACTAGCTAGTCAGCCGGTAAGCCAGCTGTTTTAATTAGCTAGCTACCTACCTAGCAAGGTGGCTAGCCAGCTGAATTTTCTAGTTAATTTTCTAGCTACCTACCTAGTCAGCTGGCTAGCAAGCTGACTTAACTAGCTAGCTACCTAGCTAGCCAGATGGATAGCCACCTGAATTAACTAGCAGAATTAACCAGCTAGCCAGCTAGATAGCCTGCTGACTCAACCAGGTGATTGAACTCATTAACCAGCTGGCTAGCCAGCCTATTTAACTAGCTGACATTACTAGCTAACCAGGTGGTTAGTCAGTTGACTTTACTAGTTAACTACATACGTATCCCACATGCTTGACAGCTGACTTAGCTATCTAGCTACCTAGGTTTCCAGCTGGCTAGTTAGCTGAATTAACTAAGTGACCTAACTAGTTAGCCAGCTGTGTAGCCAGCTGACTTAAAGAGTTAGCTACCCAACTAGGCATCTGGCTAGGCAGCTGACTAAACTAGCTGGCTAAACTAACAAGCCTGCTGACTTTACTAGGTGAAATAAGTAGCTAGATACCTAGCTAGCTATCTAGAAAACTAGCTGACTTATCTAACTGACTTAACTATGCAGCTAGCTGACATAACTAGCTGACTTAACTAGCTGAAAGAACTAGCTAGCCAGCTGTCTAGCCATATGACTTAACTAGCTTTTTAACTAGCTAGTGATCTGTGTAGTCAACTGACTTAATGAGGTGACTTAACTAGTTAGCAAACTGGTTACCCAGCTGATTTAACTAGTTGATTAACGAGATAGGTAGCTGGCCAGCCAGGTGATTATACCATCTGAATTAACTAGTAATCCAGCTGGCTAGTGAGCTGACATAATAAGCTCTCTACCTCTCCAGCAACCTGGAATCCAGCTGACTTAACTAGCTGACTTAATTAGCTAGCCAGCTGGCTAGCAAACTGACTTAAATAGGTCACTACCTGTCATAACTAGATGTCTTTACTAGGTGGCCTGCTTTCTAGACAGTTGAATTAACTAACTTGTAACATAGCTAGCCGTCGGGCTATCCAACTGAATTAGCTAGGTGACATATCGTCTTAGCCAGCTGTCTAGTCAGCTGAATAAATATCATGCTAACTAGCTATCCATCGGGCTACTGAGCTGACTTAACTAGTTGATTTAGCTATCTAGCCAGCAGGCTACACAGCAAACATAACTAGCTAGCTACCTAGCTAGAAAGCTGGCTAACAAGCTGACTTAACTAGCTGACTTAACTAGCTAGTCAGGTGGCTAGACAGCTGACTTAATTGCCTAGCTACCTAGCAAGACAGCAGGCTAGCCAGCTGACTTAACTACTGACTGAATGAAGTATCCAGCTGACTAGCAAGTAGACTTAACTAGCTAGCTACCTAGATAGATAGGTGAACAGCCAGCTGACTTAATTAGCTGATACAACTAGACGTTGGATGGCTACCCAGCTGACTTAACTAGATACCTACTTACATAACCCGCTGGGTTGCCAGCTGACTTAACTACGTAACTAGCTACCTAACCTGCTGGCCAGCGAGCTGACTTATCTAGGTGACTTAAATAGCTAGCAAGCTGGCTAGCCAACTGACTTAACCACCTGGCTAACTAGTTAGCTTACATGTTATCTAACGTGCTAGCTAGCTTTCTTAATTATCTGACTTAACTCATTAAATAACAAGCTAGCTAGCTGAATCAACCAACTTACTTAACTCTTTAGCTAACTAGCTAGCTATCTGACTCATCAGCTGACTTAACTCGTTAGCTAACTAGCTAGCTAGCCTACTCAACCAGTAGACTCAAGCCGTTTGCTAACTAGCTAGCTAGCTCACACAACCAGCTGACTTAACCATTCAGTTAACTAGCTACCTGACTCAACCTTGTGACAACCCATTAGCTAACTAGCAAGTCAGCTTTCTTAACAAGCTGTCTAAGTAAGAAAGCTGACTTAACTAACTTACTTTGCTAGCTGACTTAACTTCTTAGCTAGAGTTATTAACTGGCTGACTTACCTAGTTAGCTAGCTGACTTAACTACCTGAATTTAAAAGTTAGCTAACTTTTTAACTTACTGAATAACTAGCTGACTTAACTAATTAGCTAACTAGTTCGGTAGCAGTCTTAAGTAGCTGACTTAAATAGTTAGCTAATTAGTGAGCTAGCTGACTTAGCTAGCTTACTTAGCTAGCTAGTTGTTTAGCTAGCAGACTTAGTTACCTGACTTAACTAGTTTACTAACGAGATAGCTGATTTAACAAGTTGGTTTAACGAGTTAGCTAACTGTTTTAAATAGCTAATAAATGAGTAAATTAGCTGATTTAACTAGTTGGTTAACGAGTTAGTTAGGTGACTTAACTTGTTGGGTGATGAGTAGACCAACTAGTTAGCTGGTTTAACACGTGGGCTGACTACACGGCCAACTTGTTAGCTGGCTTAACAAGTTGGACAATTAGACGGCCAACTATTTAGCTGGGTCAAATAGTTGACTGACCAGTTGGCCTACTAGTTAGCTCGGTTAACTAGTTGACATGAAGGTTTGCTGAACTAACAATTCGGCCAACTAGTTGATCAACTATTTAGCTGGCGTAATATGTAGGCTTACTAGTTAGTTGAACTAACTTATCAGCAGACTAGTTGGCAGACTAGTCAGCCAATTGGTTAGCTAACTCAACTAGTTGGCTGGCTAGTAGACTGACCAGTTAGCTGGCTTATCTAGTCAGCCTGCGTGTGAGCCAACAAGTGAGCTGG
>NW_007243332.1:4649-6720 GCF_000164805.1 Carlito syrichta
AATTAGCTTGCTAACTGGGTAGTTAGCTGGCTAGCTGACTTAAATACCTAGCTGAAGAACTAGCTGACTTGCAAGCTGACTTAACTAGCTAGCTGACTAGCAACATGACTAGCTAGCTGACATAACTAGGTAGCTAAATTTGTTAACTGAATTGTTAGCTGACTTAACTCGCTAACTGGCTGGATATCTTACTTAACTAGCTGACTAGTTAGTTGGCTGGCTAACTGGCTAGCCAACTGACTTAACTAACTAGCTAATTAGATGGCTAGATGGCTAGCCAGCTGTCTTAACTAGCTAGATACCTGGCTGGCTAGCTCACTAAGCAGCTGGCTAGCTAGCTATCAAGCTGTTCAACTGGATAGCTAGCCGGGTTATATAGCCAGGAAGATGGATGGACAGTCGGATTGCCAGGCAGCTTAACTAGCCTGTCACCCTGCTCATCAGCTGGCTAGCCAGCCTGCTTAACTAGATGGCCACCTACCTGACCCACCAGCTAACTAGCCGGCTTATCTTGGAAGCCACCTAGCTAGCCAGCTGGCTATCTAGCTGACTTAACTAGCTGACTTAACTAGATAGATATCTGGCTAGCCAGCCGGCTTAACTAGCTAGCTACCTAGCTAGACACATGGATAGCCACTGGAATTAACTAGCAGAATTAACGAGGTAGACTGCTGGCTAGCCAGCTGACTCAACTGGGTGATTGAACTCATTAGCCAGCTGGCTAGCCAGCTGAATTAACTAGCTTACATCACTAGCTAACCAGGTGGCTAGCCAGCTGAATTAACTAGTTAGCTACATATGTATCCTGCATGCTGGTCAGCTGACACAATTATCTAGTTAACTAGGTATCCAGCTGGCTAACGAACTGACTTAACTAGGTGACTTAACTAGCAAGCCAGCTGGTTACCCAGCTTAATTAATTAGTTCACTTAACTAGCTAGCCAGCTAACTTAGTTAGTTGACTTAACTAGCTAGCTACATAGCTAGCCAGCTGACTTTACTAGCTGAAATAACTAGCTAGATACCTAGCTCTCTATCTAGCTAACTAGCTGACTATTCTAGCTGTCTTAACTAGTCAGCTAGCTGACATAATTAGCTTACTTAACTACCAAGCTACCTAGATAGCCAGCTGAATTAACTAGCTGAAATAACTAGCTAGACAGTTGTCTAGCCATCTGACTTAACTAGCCTTTTAAATAGTTAGCAAGCTGGCTACCCAACTGACTTAAGGAGGTGACAACTATCTAGCCAACTGGTTAGCCAGTTGACTTAACTAGTTGAATAAAGAGCTAGGCCACCTACCTGACCAGCCTGCTAACCAGGCGGCTTATCTTGCCAGTAACTTGGCTAACCAGCAAGCTATCCAGCTGACTTAACTAGCTGACTTAACTAGATAGGCATTCAGCTAGCCAGCCAGCTTAACTAGCTAGACACCTAGCTAGCCAGCTCACTTAACTTGCTGACTTAACTAGCTAACCAGTCGGTTAGCCAGCAGACTTAATTAGCTAGTTACCTACCTAGTCAGGTGGCTAGCCAGCTGACATAACTAGCTGACTTAACCAGCTATCCAGCAGGCTAGCCAGCTGACTTAACTAGCTAGCTACCTAGCTACACAGATGGCTAGCCACTTGAATTAACTAGCTGACTTAACTAGCTAACCACCTGTAGACAGCTGACACAACTACGTGACTTAACTCTTTAGCCAGCTGGCTAGCTAGCTGACTTAACTAGCTGACATCAGGAGATAGCCAGTTGGCTAGCCAGCTGACTTAAGTAGCTAGCTACCTATGTATACCACTGGCTTGCCAGCTGACTTAAGTACCTATCTACCTAGCTATCAAGTTGACAAGCGAGCTGACTTAACTAGGTGAGTTAACTGGCTAGCCAGCTGGCTAGCCAGCTGACTAAGCTAATTGGTTAAACAGCTAGGCAGCTGGCTAGCCAGCTAACTTAACTAGCTCACTTAACAAGCTAGCCAGCTCACTTAACTAGCTGACTAAACCTAGCTAGCTACCTAGATAGTGAGCTGAATTTACTACCTGAAATAAATAGCTAGCTACCTAAGTAGCTA
>NW_007243332.1:6740-7685 GCF_000164805.1 Carlito syrichta
ACTTAACTAGGTGACTTAACTAGCAAGCCCAGCTGGCTAGCCAGCTTAATTAACTAGTTCACTTAACTAGCTAGCCAGCTGACTTAACTAGTTAACTTAACTAGCTAGCTACATAGCTAGCCAGCTGACTTTACTAGCTGAAATAACTAGCTAGATACCTAGCTAGCTATCTAGCTAACTAGCTGACTATTCTAGCTGTCTTAACTAGTCAGCTAGCTGACATAATTAGCTTACTTAACTACCAAGCTACCTAGATAGCCAGCTGAATTAACTAGCTGAAATAACTAGCTAGCCAGTTGTCTAGTCATCTGACTTAACTAGCTTTTTAAATAGTTGGCAAGCTGGCTACCCAACTGATTTAAGGAGGTGACAACTATCTAGCCAACTGGTTAGCCAGCTGACTTAACTAGTTGAATAAAGAGCTAGGCCACCTACTTGACCAGCCTGCTAACCAGGCAGCTTATCTTTCCAGCAACTTGGCTAAGAGCAAGCTATCCAGCTGACTTAACTAGCTGAATTAACTAGATAGACATTCAGCTAGCCAGCTGGCTTAACTAGCTAGACACCTAGCTAGCCAGCTCACTTAACTTGCTGACTTAACTAGCTAACCAGCTGGTTAGCCAGCAGACTTAATTAGCTAGTTACCTACCTAGTCAGGTGGCTAGCCAGCTGACATAACTAGCTGACTTAACCAGCTATCCAGCAGGCTAGCCAACTGATTTAACTAGCTAGCTACCTAGCTACAGAGATGGCTAGCCACTTGAATTAACTAGCTGACTTAACTAGCTAACCACCTGTAGACAGCTGACACAACTACGTGACTTAACTCTTTAGCCAGCTGGCTAGCTAGCTGACCTAACTAGCTGACATCAGGAGATAGCCAGTTGGCTAGCCAGCTGACATAAGTAGTTAGCTACCTCCTCACAAGTTTGCTAGCCAGCTGAC
>NW_007243332.1:8091-12611 GCF_000164805.1 Carlito syrichta
CTGAATTTACTACCTGAAATAAATAGCTAGCTACCTAAGTAGCTATCTAGCTAGCTAGCCGACTTAACAAACTGACTTAACTAGCAATCTAGCTGACATAAGCAGCTGACTTAACTAGCTACCTTGCTAGCAGCTGGCTTAACTAGCTGAAATAAGTAGCTACCCAGCTTGTAGCCATCTGAGTTAACTAGCTTTTTAACTAGCTAGAGAACTGGCTAGCCAACTGACAGCTAGGCAACTTAACTAGCTAGCCCGATGGCTAGTCAGCTGACTTAACTAGATAGCAACCACGATAGGCAGCTGACAAGCCATCTGATTTAACTAACTGACTTAACTAGTTAGCCAGCTGACTTAACTAGATGACTTAACTATATAGCTACCTAGCAAGCCAGATGATGTATCTAGCTGACTTAACTAGCTAGCAACGTAGCTAGCCAGCTGGCTGGCCAGCTGACTTAACTAGCTGACTTAATTAGCTAGCCATCTGCTAGACAGCTGATTAACTAACTGACTAATCTAGCCAGCCAGATGGATGGCCAACAGAATTAACTAGCTGACTTAACCAGCTAACCAGCTGGCTAGCCTGTGGACTAAGCAAGCTAGCTACCTAGCTAGCCAGCTGGGAAACCAGCTGAATTAATTACCTGACTTAACCAACCAGGCAGCTGGGTAGCCCCCTGACTTAACTAGCTTGCTGGCTAGCCAGATGACTTAACTAGGTGACTAAACTATGTAGCCAGCAGAATAGACACTTGAATGAACTATCTAGCTACCTAACCAGCCAGCTGTCTAGGCACCTGACTTAACTAGGTGACTTAACTAGGTAGACAGCTAGCTAGTTGGCTGACCTACCTGCCTAGGTACCTAGCTAGCAAGCTGGATAGCCAGCTGACTTAACTAGCTAGCTACATACACAGCCAGCTGACTTAACTACTTAGCTACCTAGCTAACAAGCTTGCAAGTGAGCTGAATTAACTAGATGATTTAACTAACTAGTTAACTGGCTAGCCAACTGACTTAACTAGCTAGTTACCAATGCTAGGCAGGTGGCTTACTGGCTCACTTAACTCACTGACTTAACTAGCTAGCAAGCGGACTTAACTATCTAACAACCAGCTAGCTACCAAGCTAGTCAGCTGTCTTAACTAGCTAACTTAACTAGCTAGCTACCTAGCTAGCTATCTAACTAGCCACCTGAATTAACTAACTGACATAGCTAGCTAGCTGACATAACTAGCTGTGTAATGTAGCTTGCTCCTAGCTAGCCAGCTGACTTAACTAGCAGAAATAACTAGACAGCAGGATGACTACATACCTGAGTTATTAGCTTTTTAACTAGCTAACCAGCTGAATAGCCAACTGACTTAATGAGTCGACTTAACTAGCTAGGCAGCTGGTTGCCAGCTAACTTAATTTCCTAGCTACATAGCTAGCCATCAGGTTAGACAGCTGACTAAACTAACTGACTTAATGAATTGTCCAGCTGGCTAGCCAGCAGAATTAACTAGTTAGTTATCTAGACAGACAGTTGGATATCCAACTGACTTAACTAGCTAGCCAGCTGACTTAAGTAGTTACCTACAAAAATAGGCCACTGGCTTGCCAGCAGACTTAACTACCTAACTACCTAGTTAATCTTCTGTCCAGCAAGCTGACTTAACTAGGTGACTTAACTAGGTAGCCAGCCTACTTTAATAGGTGACTTAACTAGCCAGCCACCCTGCTCATCAGCTAGCCAGTTGGCTGAACTAGCTTGCCACCTACCTGACCAGCCTGTTAACCAGCCAGCTTAATTTGCCAGCGACTCACCTAGCCAGCCATCTTACCAACTAACTTAATTAGCTGACTTAAGTAGATAGACATCCGGCTAGACAGCTGGCTTAATGAACTAGCCACCTAGCTAGCCAGCCGGTTAGCCAAGTCACTTAACATGCTGATTAACCAGCTAGCCAGCTGGCTAGCCAGCTGACATAATTAGCTAGCTACCTCCTCACAAGTTTGCTAGCCAGCTGACTTAACTAGCTGACTTAACCAGCTAGCCAGCTTATTAGACAGCTGAGCTACCTATGCATCTACCTAGCTAGTCAATTGGCTAACCAATTGAATAAACTAGCTGACTTAACCAGCTAGCCACCTGACTAGGTAGCTGACTCAACTACCTGATTCAACTAGTTAGCCAGCTGGCTAGCCAGCTTACGTAACTAGCTGACGTCCTTAGCTAGCCAAGTAGCTGACTTAAGTAGCTAGCTACTTATGTATCCCACTGGCTTGCCAGCTGATTTAACAACCTAGCAACCTAGCTAACCAGCTGGCTAGCCAGCAGACTTAACCAGCTAGCTACACAGCTAGGTTGCTGCCCAGCCAGCTGACTTAACAAGCTGATTAACTAGCTAACCTGTTTACTTGACTAGCTGACTTAACTATCTAGTTTCCTAAGTAGTCAGCTGAATTAACCATCTAAAATAACTAGCCAGCTACCTAGCTATCTAGCTAGCTAGCTAGCTGACTTAACTAACTGACTTAACCAGCTAGCCAGCTAACACAAATAGCTGACTTAACTAGCTAGCTGCCTAGATAGCCAGCTGACTTATCTAGCTGAAATATCTAGGTAGCCAGCTGTCTAGCCATCTGAATTGACTAGCTTTTTGTCTAGCAAGCGAGCAGGCTAGCCAACTGACTTAACGAGGTGATTAAACTAGCTAGGAAGCTGGTTAGCAGGTTGAATTAACTACTTGATAAATGAGCTAGGCAGTTGGCCAGCCAGGTGCCTAAACTAGCTAACTTTACTAGTTATCCAGCTGGATAGCCAGCTGACTTAACTAGCTGACTTAATTAGCTAGCCATCTGGATAGCCAACTGACTTAACTATGTCACTACTAGCTAGCCAGCTGGCTAGTCTTCTGATTTAACTAGCTCTCTTAACTAGCTGACCTGCTTTCTAGCCAGTTGAGTTAAGTAGCTTGCTACATAGCTATCCAGCTGGCTATCCAGTTGAATTAACTAGGTGACTTATCTAGCTAGTTAGCTGTCTAGCCAGCTGACTTGAATAACAAACTACGTAGCTAGCTAGTGGACTAGTCAGCTGACTAATCTAGGCGACTTAACTATCTAGTCAGATGGCTATACAGTTGACATAAGTAGCTAGCTACCTAGCTGGCAAGCTGGCTAGCAGACTAACTTAACAACCTGACTTAAGCAGCTAGCCAACTGGTTAGCCAGCTGACTTAATTGCCTAGCTACATTGGCTAGCCATCAGGCTAGACAGCTGACTAAACTAGCTGACTTAACGAAATAGCCAGCTGGCTAGCCTGCAGACTTAACTACCTAGCTATGTAGACAGACAGCTGAATGTCCAGCTGACTTAACTAGCTAGCCAGCTGACTTAAGTAGCTACCTACATAGATAAACCACTGGCTTGCCAGCGGAATTAGCTACCTAACTACCTAGCTAACCTTCAGTCCAGCGAGCTGACTTAAGTAGGTGACTTAACTAGCTAACCAGCTTACCTTAATAGCTGACTTAACTAGCTACCTACCTAGTCAGCCAACTTAACTAGTTGCTTTAACTAGCCAGCTCCCTCGCTAGATATCATATAGCTAGCTGACTTAAATAGCTGACTTAACTAGCTAGCCAGCTGACATATCTAACTGAATTAACTAGCTAGCTACCTAGCTAGCCAGCTGACTTAACTAGCAGAAATAACTAGCATGTTAGCTGTCTACGCATCTGACATAACTAGCTTTTTAATAGCTATCCAGCTGGCTAAACAACTGACTTAACGAGCTGATTAACTAGCTAGCCAGCTGGTTAGCCAGCTGACTTAATTTCCTAGCTACATAACTAGCCATCAGGCTAGACAGCTGACTAAAGTAGCTGACTTAATGAATTATTCAGCTGGCTAGCCAGCAGAATTAACTAGCTAGCTATCTAGACAGACAGCTGGATATCCAGCTGACTTAACTAACTAGCCAGCTGACTTAAGTAGTTACCTACAAAGATAGGCCACTGGCTTGCCAGCATACTTAACTACTTAACTACCTAGCTAATCTTTCCAGCGAGCTGACTTAACTAGGTGACTTAACTAACTAGCCAGCTTACTTTAATAGCTGATTTAACTAGCTACCTACCTAGTCAGCTGACTTAACTAGTTGCTTTAGCTAGCTAGCTCCCTCGCGAGCTATCATATAGCTAGCTGACTTAAATAGCTGACTTAACTAGCTAGCCAACTGACATATCTAGCTGAATTAGCTAGCTAGCTACCTAGCTTGTCAACTGATTTAACTAACAGAAATAACTAGCGTGTCAGCTGTCTATGCATCTGATGTAACTAGCTTTTCAATAGCTATCCAGCTGGCTTGACAACTGTCTTAATGAGCTGACTTAACTAGGTAGCCAGCTGGTTAGCCTGCTGACTAATCTAGCTGACTTTACTAGCTTGCCAGCTGTCTAGCCAGGTGAATTAATAGCCTAGCTACCTAGCCAGCTAACAGCCTAGCCAGTTGACGTAAGTAGCTGACTTA
>NW_007243333.1:0-1417 GCF_000164805.1 Carlito syrichta
CCTGAGTTCACCAGTTGGAGGCTGTGATGGCCATGAGCACCTCACTGTACTGTAGCCTGGATGAAAAGAGTGAGAATCTAACTCAAAAAAAGAAACAAGAAGCCTACAACCCCAAACACACTGTTTATATGATAAATGCCTCAAGGCCTGCTCTTGACTGCAAATGGTATGCTCTAGAACTACTCAAACTCTGAGGAAAATGAAACCCTGGCCCCCTCCTGCCTGTGCTGAGACCTCTTGGAAGCTGCTGGCTCAGTCTTCGTCCCTCATTCAACAGAATTTCTCCAAATCTCTGCATCTGGCTCTGGTTTCTGCCAGTTCTGTTCAACCCTTGATTCCTCAGCTAGGACTTGCATAGATGTTTCTGACTTACACTTCATGAAAGTATTTCCTCACAATGGCGCTGTTGCTCAAGACGAAGCTAACTGACCAGTCTGTCTCCCACCCATCAACTTGGTAAAAAAGTGCCATAAAAAGACATAACCAGCCCAGTGGCTACATTGCATTTTGCTCAAATTCTGATAACTTCCTCCACTGTTAACATTCTTTAGTCTTTCTTTTGATGTCAAACTGTGATCCCTGTGATCCACCTTCTGTTTTTTTCTTCCTGAGCTCCATAATAAACCAAAAAATTAGCCAGGTTTCATGGCATGAGCCTGAAGTTCCAGCTTCTTGGAATGCTGTGGTGGAAGAGTCTCCTGAGCCCACAGTTCGAGGTTGCACTGTCTGTGACTGTCTGGTCTGTGTGACAGAGTTAGACTCTGACTCTAACAATCAAATCAAAAAATAAAAAAACTTTTAAAAATGAAAAATGTATAATGTTGGAAAAATCATGAAGAAAGAGGCATTGCATATGTTTATACTGTTAGAAGTATAAGTTAGACCTTACATTTGCGAAACACTTTGGGGTTAGCTGTTCATGTACTAACATGAACAGTATAGGAACTGCAAACTTAAGAATATATTTGAGAGAAATCATCCTCTATGAAATGAAAAAACATGGACTATAATGCTTATGTCATCATAGTTTCATAGCTAAGTACTCAAAACAATACAAATGTTCATCCACAAGTTTGAAAAACATATTTGAGTGTCGTCAGAAAATGATGAAAAATGAATAATGTACATTAACATGGCTGTATGTCGAAAACCAAATTTTTATCAAAACCAAATTTATGCTTACCCTAATATGACTTTATATACTGTGATAAAAAAGGTAAAACAAGTTAGCTTTTTGGAAATACATACAATTATTCTAAAATGAGATTAAAATATGATATCCTGATAATTAAGTTAGTATTTACCTTTCACCTAAATGACAGACTTTTGTTTTCTTTAGCAGGTAGTAAGCAGAAAAAAGACAATTTTATTATTATTTTATATGCTTTCCTCTATTAAAAAATTAAGTTTATATGAT
>NW_007243334.1:0-853 GCF_000164805.1 Carlito syrichta
CATTAGAACACTTCACTGAGAATAAAAGACTTCTTTACTTATTTTCAGTAAACAAACTTTGAATTTTCCCACTGATTTCCATCCAGTGGTGTCATTAGTCTTTACTTCACTCAGTGTCTTGTGATCATAGGATGACCTTGTGTCATTGTTCCCTGTATCATCATGCACAGCATTTCTCCTTTATGTTGATCATTCTTGTTATGAAAAGAGAATCTGTTGTTTTAAGATGACTATGATAGAAATGCATATGAAGTGGACTCATGGCTGACCCTAAAGCATAGTAGAAGAGACTTGGGAAATTTAGCCAACACACGTGTCTACTCTCATGAAGCACACACATTATCAGAAGGCTGGTGCTACACTGACTTCATAACTGAAATTTCACACCAACCTATCTCTTAGGATTTGAGTTGAGTGGCTCATTGACAAGCCCATGTGGCTTTTCCTGCCTGTGTGCTGTTTGGTACTCTGAGAATTTCCAAAAAAATAGATGAAGCCAAAAAGACAAAGAGACCGATTACCTCTTGATAGAGTGTATTGCCAAGGCTTGCAATCGCCCTCCCCTCCCCATAAAAATAAAAAAATGACTTGTCTCCTCTTCACTCATCAGTCATGGTCTTGGAGAAAAGATTCAGGATTACACACCCTTTTGGGCAGACTGGCCTTTGTCACAAGCCTTTGCAAAAATATGAGACATCAACCTGGCTCCCAAAGTCTTCCTTCATGACTTTCTGTGGACAGGCGATTACCTAATCCATTTTCATGACTGTAAACTCTTTAAGTAATCAGCCCACACTGACTTTCCCTTGAAGAGTGAAGACTCATCATTCACTCAATCTTTGACTCAGCAAAT
>NW_007243335.1:0-962 GCF_000164805.1 Carlito syrichta
TGACTTTCCATCTGTCTAGCTAGTAGCTAGCAAGTTATGTCAGCTGGCTAGCCAGCTAGCAAGTTGGTAAGACAGCTAGTTTTTCATCTGTCCAGACAGGTGGCTAGCAGGTAAATTCAGCTAGTTAAGTCAACTGGTCAGCAAGATTTCTGGCTAGGTGGTTAGATAGTTAATTCAGCTAGTTAAGTCAGCTGGATAGGTAGGTAGCCGGCTAGTTAAGTCAGCAAGATGAGGCAGCTGGTTAGCTAGTTAAGTCAGTTACTTAAGACAGATGTCTAGTCAGCTGCCTAGCATGGTAGCTAGCAAGTTAAGGCAGCTGGCTAGCCAGCTGGCTAGCTAGTTTAGTAACCTAGTTATGTCAGTGCGCTGGACAGCATGTTAGCTAGGTAGGTAGGTAGGTAATTCAGCTACCAAGATAGCGGATTATGTAGGTAGGTAGCTAGTTAAGTCTGCTGGCTAGCAATAAAACTATCTAGTTATGTCAGCTAGTTAAGACAGCTGGCTATCGAGTTGCCTAGCCAGGTATTAGCTAGTTAAGTCTGCTGCCTAGCCAGCTGGCTACTTTGATAAGTCAGCTAGTTAAATTTTGCTGGCTAGGCTGCTGGCTACAAATGTAGCTAGGCAATTAAGACAGCTGGCTAGCCAGTTGGACAGCCAGTTAAGTAGCAAGTTTAGTCTGCTGGCTAACTAGCTGGCTAGCTAGTTAAATCAGTTCGTTAAGTCAGTTGTGTAGCCAGCTGGATAGCTGGTTAAAAGGCTATTTACATCAGATAGGGAGCCTTCTGACTTGCTAGTTATTTCAACTAGTTAAGTACTCTGGCTAGTTAGGAAGCTAACTAGTTAAGTCAGCTAGATATGTCAGCAAGCTAGATATATGTCAGCTAATTAATTAAACTAGCTACATGTTAGCTAGCTAGGTAACTAGCTAGTTAAAACAGTTAGTTAAATCAGCAGGCTATCTA
>NW_007243336.1:0-17025 GCF_000164805.1 Carlito syrichta
AAAAAAAAAAAAAAAAAAAATGAAAGTACAATATGGTCACCAGCGCATTCACTTGGGAAAATGGAAATGTTTATCAATTTAAAATGACATAGAAGAGGAATCACTTCAAATATGCCCAGAATTTTCACAAACCCACAAAGCAATGGGTGATTACTCAGATCACAGTCCCTCACAAGACATGAGAACTTTGGTTCTTACTCTGAATTTGCTGCAAGTGCACTGAAAAGGAAAGTGAAAATGTAGAGTTGAAGAGCAAAAGGGTAAATAAGAGATGCCTCTCTATGTCAGCAATAGAAACCTAGGCTTCTCAAAATTAGTCTTATTGGAGCAGAGCTTCCCAATCCACATTTTAAAGTCTGGCTCCTTCTTGGACATTTAGACCTTTCATCTGTGTCATGGCACAAGTATTCCCATCTACAAGAGTGTATGACTATACTCTCCTCTCCCTTTATATTCCAGCACTTTTTGCTTTTTTCCAGAAAGGTGACCAGACTTGGCTGGGAGACCTCTATCACATTGTTTCCTCTTTCCCAGAATAGGAAAGAGGGCTCAGAAGAAAACTCCCAATCCTCCACATCTCTTTCTGGGTCAATGTAGAAGAATGGATCTTATTTTCAGGTTTGGCATTTTGTGGAGATGTCTATTGAATGGTTTCTGTCACACTGACATGGAGTCCCGAAGAAAATAAGGGCATATTATGGATGACAGGTTTGTGTCTACTGTGTTAAAAATTAACATTTTTAGCCAGGCTTGGTGGCTCAGCATGTAATCCCAGAGTTTGGGAGGCTGAGGTGAGTGGATTGCCTGAGCCTGTGGGTTCGAGACGCACCTGGGCAACTTGCAAGACCTCATCTCTACAATAAATTAAAAAAAATTAGCTGGACGTGGGAGCCTGCCTGTAGTTCCAGCTACTTGGAAAGCTGAGATGGAAGGATCGCTGGAGTCCAGCAGATCGCTGGAGTCCAGCAGCCACTGCACTCCATTCTGGGTGACAGAGTGAGACTACAACTCAAAAATTAAAAAAATTAACGTTATTCTTACAATACCAAAAATACTTTAATACCATGGACAGTATACTAGGGTAGCAATAATTATGGGATCTAAACATGGAACAGAGTACAATCTTTGGAACTCAGAAGAGAATCAATACATACTGATATTATATTTAGAAGCAAGTACAATCTATAACCCAACTGATCAATAACAGCCATTGCTTGTATAAAGCTAGGCAACTAATTATTGAAATGAGCCAGGTTTGGTGGCTCAGCCTGTAATCCCACACCTTGGGTGGATGAGGTGAGTGGATTGGCTGAGCCCACGGGTTCGAGACCAACCTAGGTCACTTGGTGAGACCCCATCATTGCAATAAATCAAAAAATTAGCTGGGTGTGGTAGCGTACACCTGTAGCTCCAGCTACTTGGAAGGCTGAGGCAGAAGGATTGTCAGAGCCCAGCAGTTCGAGGCTGTGGTTGCTGAGAGCAGCCACTGCACTCCAGTCTAGGTGACAGAGTGAGACTCCAACTCAAAAAATAAAAAAAAACAAGTTACTGGAATGAGCAACTGAGATTTGAATTTCCAAATATATACATGAAACACATCCCAGTTGAAGAAACAAAATGAATTTATATAAATCTACCTTAAAGAAACAAACACCTATGCTTTATTTGAAAAAACCCCAAATAAGCCTCTTAAAAATGCTATATAAGCAAAATAGAACACAAACAGAACAAAAAATAAAAATTACATATAAAGAAATTCACATATCATATCAATATTGAGTAAAACTATGAAAAAGAAATCAATAAAACAGCAAAGCTGAAAAATACAAAAATTGAATTTAAAAAAATTAACTACAGGGACATAATAGTCATAAAAAAGCAGAAAATATAAAATTAAAATCATGATTTATAAATATTGAGACAGAAATACAAAATGAACAAATATAACATAAAATGTGTATAGACAATTGGGCATTGAACCATATCAAGTGACAAATATCCTGATGACAGGATGCAGAAACCTATTTTTTCTTTCTTTTGTTTTCTTTTTTTTTTTTTGAGTTGGTGTCTCACTCTGGCACCCAGATTTGAGTGCAGTGGTATGCTCATGTCCACCGCAGCCTCAGACTGCTGGGCTCTAGTGATCCTTCTGCCTCAGCCTTCCAAGTAGCTCAAAGTACAGGCATGAGCTAACATGGTCAGCTCACTTTTTATTTATAGTAGAGACGAGGGCTCACCAAGTAGACCGGGCTGGTCTCAAACCCATGGGTTGGGAAATGGACTTTCCTTGGTCTGCCATGTTCTGGGATTTCAAAATATTTTTGATTCCTCATTGGCTGAATTCAGAGTCAGAATTTACAGATTGGACCTAATGGTACAAGATCTGGAAAAACTGCCTTTGAAATGTAAGGAAAAATAAAGACTTACCAAAATAAGCAAAACTGAGGGTGTTTGTCTCCAGTAAAAGGGCCCTACAAAAAAATGCTCAAGGGAATTTTTCTCTTTGCAAATAAAACAATGGTGAACAGCATCATTAAGTCTATAAAAACAGAAAGTTCTATTAAAGATACTATATATTCAAATAGAAAATGCTCTGCTCTCACAATGATGGTACCTAAAATTCTCATAATCTTCTGTGGAATTTTTAAAACATAAAATTTTAACACATCTTTCTTAATAGACACATAAAATAAAATGTATATTTTTGTGAAATTAATAAAGTGATGGGATTACAGGAGTGAGCCACTGTGCCTGGTTAACTTTTCATTATATTAAGACATATTGGTGTAACTTTATGTGTTATGCACTCTACACTTGTCACAGATATCACAAAGAAAATAGCATAGAAGGTACTCAAAAGGTAATAAAAATGTAATCAGGCATATCTCCACCAAAATAAAAGTAAAAGAAAACACAAAGGAAAGCAGTAAGAGAGAAGACGGACAACATGGATACAGGAAAACACACAAAACTATTGAAAAATGGCAATGGTAAGTTTTCCTCTTTCATCAGTTACTTTAAATATAAACTCATTAAATGCCCTAACACTAAAAATCAATGATGGATTAACAGAAATAAAAATCTAACAATCTACCAGCTTTCAAATATTTACTTTAGTTGTAAGGAATCAAAAAGCCAGAAAGAAACAGGATGGAAAAAGATACAATATGTCCCTTACACACAAATTCCATATTGAGAATACCTTCTACAAAATTTATCAATGTACCAAGTTTACATAATGGCCTTTTTTTTTTTTTTGAGTTGGAGTGTCACTCTGTCGCCCAGACTGGAGTGCATTGGCCGGTCCTGGCCACCACAGCCTTGACATGCTGGGCTCCGGCGATCCTTCCACCTCAGCCTTCCAAGTAACTGGAACTACAGGCCTGCACTACCACGCCCGGCTCATTTTTTATGTATTGTAGAGATGAGATCTCGCCAAGTTGCCCAGGTGGGTCTTAAACCCCACGGGCTCAGGCAATCCACTCACCTCAGCGTCTCAAAGATATGGAATTACAGGCTGAGCCACCTCTAATGGACTTTTTACTACTGTTTTGTAACAGCTTTATACATTTTCAGAGATGATACATAGAAAACAAACAAAAATGAAGGAAAAAGTTAAACCAACACACACACACACACACAAATCATGTGATTGAATAAGAGAACACACATTCACATTTTTGAGAGTTCGCAACGTAAAGACTCATAAATAGGAAACTTACTATATTCTATGCAAATAGATGCAAAACACAAGGATTGCAACATTATATTAGACAAAACACTCACTGAGTAAAAAACTGTCATTTGTTTGGGAGGTGGAGGCAAGAGGATAGCCTGAGCTCAGGGATTCAAGACCAGAGTGAACTATTGAAGAAATCTTGTATCTACAATAAGTAAAAAAATTAAATGAGCATGGTGCTGTGTGACTGTAATTCTGGCTGCTTGAAGGCTCAGGACATAGGATTGCAAGAACCCAGGGCCAAATGTTGCAGTCCCAATGAACATACCACTATACTCCAGCCTGAGTGACACAAAGACAATTTGAATAAAAAAATACTTTCACATAAAGCAAAGAATGATATTATATAATGACACAAAAATTAATTTAATAGCTATCAATAGCAGATACAAATGACTATGCAACACATATCAGGGTTCCCAAATACATGAAGCAAATGTGGTCAAAATTAAGCAAAAAATACACAGCAGCACAGTGACTGTGAAAAAAATGAATGGGCATTTTTCAGTGATGACTTGAAATGCCAGACAAATGATCAAGAAGGATTCAGAGGATTTGGCCAACACTACAAACAACATGGAGTGAAAAGTCTTACAAAACTCTCCAATCAACATCAGTATACACTCCATATTCAGTTCAACACAGCACATTCTTTTAGATAGACAACATATCATACACAAAGCATGTCATAGCACTTTAAAGAAGCCTGAAATTAGCCTGGTATGGTAGGGCACATCTGTAATTAATCCCAGCATTTTGGAAGGTGAAGGTGAGAGGACTGATTGAGCCCACAGGTTCAAGCTCAGCCTGGATAATATGGTGAAACTACATTTCTACAATAAAAAAAAATAGCCAAGGATGGTATTACACACCTGTAGTTCCAGCTACTTGAAAAGGGGAGATGGAAGTTTCATCTGAACACAGAATGTCAAGGCTGCAGTGGTTGTGAGCTTGTCACTGTACTCCAGCCTGGGTGACAGTGACACTCCAATTCAAAAATAAAAATAGAAAAAGTGCCAGGCTTGGTGGCTCAGGCTGTTAATCCTAGCATTTTGGGAGATTGAGGTGAGTGGATGGCCTAAGTCCACGGGTTCGAGACCAGTGTAGGCAACTTGGTAAAACCTAGTCTCTATAATATATAAAAAAATTGGTGAAACATGGTTGTGCATGGCTGTATTTCTGGATACTTGGAAGGTTGAGGCTGAAGGATTGCCAACACCAGGCAAGGTGATCCCGGGGTGACCGTGAGTGTTCCACTGCACTCCAGCCAGGGTGAAGGAGGAAGACTAAAATTCCACAAAGAAAAGATTGAAATTACACAATGTATTTACTTCTCACCATAAGGAAGTAAAACTGAAAATTAAATATCGGAAAACTACAATGAAATAAAAAAATACTTGCAAATTAAGCAACACAATCTCAAGAGTCAGATGATTTGGGCTGTGTGTGGTGGATCATGCATGTAATCCCAGCACATTCATAGGTGGAGATAAGTGAATCACTTGATCCCTAGAGCTCGAGACCAGCCTAGGCAACATAGCAGACTTCAATCCCCAAAACATAAAAAAAAGCCACACATGATGACACATGCCTGTTATTTCAGCTAATAGGCAGACTGAAGAGGAAGGGTTGTCTGAGTCCAGGAAGTTGAGTGCTTTTAAGTCTTGATAATTTCACTGCACATAGAAGACATGGGGAAAACCCAACTAAACAGAATTCAGAACATTATTTTCATAAAAATGTCAATTCAACCCACAGGGATATATAAGTAATGTAATTCCTATGATTATTTCTGTGACACTTCTTTTGGAAAAATATTTTTTAATCCTGAATTTACATAGAATCTCAAGGAATGATAAACACCTTAAAAAATTAGCAATAAAGGATAAGATACAGGTATCACACATCCTGAGTTTAAAACATATGACTAAGTTACGGGAATAAAATATGTGGTACTGGCAAGCAGAAAGACATATAATGGAACGAAATGCAAAACTTCAATATAAATCCTTATGAATATGAATAAATAGTCATTAACAGAGTTGACATGGCCACACAAGGGGAAGCAAAGCTTCCTCCCAAATGGTGTTGGAAAACTGGCTGTCCACAAAACACACAAATAAAGAAAATGCTTAAATGCTTAAATGCAAAAACCATAAAGGTATTAGAACCAAATATAAGATGGATGTTAAGACACTGTTCTTGACAATGCTTTGTTAGATGACACTAAAAGCGTAAGGTTTGATGAAAAATAGAAAACTAACTACTCAAAGTAAAAAAAAAATTTTTTTTTAAATTAGCTCATTGTGGTAGCGCACACCTGTCATTCCAGCTACTTGGAAGACTGAGGTGGAAGATCACCAGAGCCCAGCAAGTTGAGGCTGCAGTGGCCGGCAGCGGACACTGTACTACATCTGGGTAACAGAGTGAGACTCCAACTCAAAAATAAATAAATAAATAAAAATAAAAAAATATTCTGTGAAATAAAAATATCTCTTAAGAAATGAGATATTTATTAGGAAATTTAAACATGTAATAGGAGTTAAAATTCAAAATATTTAACTCCTAAAACAACAAAAAAAATTAAAAAACATACCTGAAATATGGGCACAAAAATGAACAGACATTTCTCCAAAGAAGACATACAAGTAACAAACAGGCCTTTCAAAAGATTTTCAAAAAGGCATATGCTCAGAGAAATGTAAAGTAAAAGCACAATAATATAAAACCTCACACCCAGAAGAATAGCCAATACTAAAAAAAAATAACAAATGCTATTGAGGATGTAGAAATGATGGAATGCTTGTGCACTGTTGATTGGGGGGAAATGATACAGTCACTATGAAAAGTAATATAAAAATGCCTCAAGAAATTAAAAATAATCCTGTAACCTGCAATCCAAATTCTGGGTATCAATCCAAAGATACAACGCAGAACCTGAAAAAGATATGTGTCCATCCATGTTTATGGCAGCATTGCTAACAAAAACCAAAAGGTGGAAGCACCCTAAATATCCTTCAAAGAATGAATGGACAGAGACAATATAGCACCCTTTAAAAAAGAAATCTTAGCTGGGCTTGGTGGCTCAGCCTGTAATCCCGTGCCTTGGGAGGCTGACGTGAGTGGATTGCGTGAGCCTGCGGGTTCGAGACCTGCCTGGGCAACTTGGTGAGACCTCATCTCTACAATAAATAAAAAACAAAAAATTAGCCAGGCTTGGTAGCGTGTGCCTGTAGTTCCCACTACTTGGAAGGCTGAGGTGGAAGGATCGCCGGAGCCCAGCAGGTTGAGGCTGCAGTGGCCAGGAGTGGCCACTGCACTTCAGTCTGGGCAACAGATTGAGACTCCAACTCAAAAATAAAATAATAATAATAATAAATAAATCTTGTCATGTGTTATGGTAAGGATAGTTCTTGTGGACTTATGTTAACATAAATAAGCTATAATCAGCTGGATGAGGTTACCCATGTCTGTAATGTCAGCACCTGAGCCCAGCAGTTCAAGATTTGCCTAGGCAATACAGTATGACAAGACGTGTTAAAAAAAAAAAAAAAGTCAGGCATGTAGGTACCAATCTGTAATCCTAGTACTCAGGAGGCCTTACTTGAGCCACCACACTCCTGCCTGAGTGACAGAGACCATGATTCGTAAAACAAAAGGAAACCTTAATCAGGATTTCAGGCATATCCTTGATACTGATATTGGTATGAGTAATGATTCTTTTAATGCCTATAGGAACAAAAACAAATATAAGCAAGTTGGAGACATCAGACTAAAAAGCTTCTGCACAGTAAAGGGAACAGGAAGAAGACTAACAAGATGAGAAAATATCTGCAATCCATATAATGATGACATGTTAATTGTCAAACTATACAGCAAAATTATACAAATCAAAGGTAACAACAAGAAAATGTTAATCACCTGACTAAAATATAGCCCAAAATGAATAGTTATTTTTCCAGTGAGTACAAAGAAATTGTCAGCAGGTATAAAAAAGTGCTCAATATCAAAAAGGAGGCAATTTCAAATAAGACAATAATGATATATTATTTCACACATTTTAGAATGGCTAATATCAACGAGGTGATAACTTATGATAGGAATGGGAAGGAAAAGAAATCTTGTATACTGTTGATGATTTTGAAATGGGTAGAGTCATTATAAAAATTATTAAAACATTCTTTTTTTTTTTTCACTTGGAGCCTCATTCTGTTACCCAGGCTGGAGGGCACTTTTGTTTCATGGCCACCACATCATCAACCTGCTGTGCTCAGGCAAACCTTCAACCTCAGCCTTCCAACTAGCTGGTACTACAAGCAAGTGTCACCATGCTGGGCTTTTTTTGGATTTATTACAGAGATGAGGTCTTGCCAAGTTGCCCAACCTGGTCTCCAAACCAAGGCCTCAGGCAATCCCCTCACCTCTGCCATGCAAACTGATGTGATTATATGCATGAGTGACTGCGCCAAGCAGAGGGGGCACAAGCTGGGCTAGGTGGCTCAGCCTGTAATCCCGTGCTTTGAGAAGCTGAGGTGAGTGGATTGCCTGAGCCCATGGGTTCGAGACCCAGCTGGGTAGGCGAGACCTCATCTCTACAATAAATACAAAAAAAATTACCCGGGTGTGGTAGCACATGCCTGTAGTTCCAGCTCCTAGTAAGGCTGAGGACCTTATCCGGAGCCCAGCAGGTCGAGGCTGCGGTGGCCGGGACCAGCCACTACACTACAGTCTGGGTTACAAAGTGAGACTCCAACTCAAAAAAAAAAAATCAGTTGGGCATGGTAGCTCGTGCCTGTAATTCTGGCTACTCAAAAGGCTGAGGTGGAAGGATTGCCAGGGCCCAGCAGGTCAAGGCTAGGGTGGCCAGGAGCAAAAACTGCACTCCAGTCTGGGCGACAGAGTGAGACACCAACTTAAAAAAAAAAAAATCGAAAAAAACTACCTTGTAATACAGAAATCCCTTTTCTGAGTATATAAGCAAAGGAAATAAAATCAGTATCTCAAAGAATTATCTGCCCCTTTATGTTCTATGCAACATTTGTCAAAATGGACAAGCTTGAAAACAACCTAAATATTTGTGGATTCTGTGTGAATTAACAAAACATCATATATGTATACAATAGCATATCATGGAGCCATAAAAACATTAAATAATCCCACTATTTCAACCTTATAGATGAAACTAAGATTATGGTAAGTGAAGTGAGTCAGGCACACATACAAAATTACTGTGAGAAGCTGAGTATAAATGACTCAAGCCAGTAATCCCAGCACTTTGGGAGGCTGAGGTGAGAGGATGGCCTAGGGGTTCAAGACCAGACTGGGCGACTTGGTGAGACCTCATATTAACAATTAAAAATAAAAAACTGGGCATGGTAGCTAAGAACTGTAGTTCCAGTTACTTAGAAAGCTGAGGTGGATGATTCACCTGAGCACAGCAGGTCATGGTTACATTTGCCATAAAAATGCCACTGTACTCCAGCCTGGGCGATAGTGAGACTCCAACTTGGTGAAAAAATATGCTGCATAATCTCACTCATGTTTGGAATCAAAAAAGTCTGCACTCATAGAGGAAGAAGGTACAAGGATAGTCACCAGGGCCTGCAGGTGGAATAAATGGGAGATGTTTTCCAATGGCTACAAAATTTCAATATCACTGAGTTTTAGGGAACTAATATGTAGCAGAGTGACTTATAGTTAATAATGATTTCAAGTACACTTTGAAAATTTGCTAAAATAATGGACATTATGTGTTTTCCTTACAAAAATTGAAAATGTCAACTAGGCAAGATGATTGATATTTTCTTTAGCACAATTATAATCAGTTTCACAATGTATAGGCATATCAAATTATTACATCATACACAACAGGTTTATACATTTTTATTTATGTATAAAAAATTCAGATGTTAATCACATCCATAAACATATTCACATGTGTGTATGTATATATGCATATATGTAAAGTAGTTCTAAACTTCATACTTAAAGAAAAATATAAAAGTTATTAAGAAACAAGGAAGCTAGGTCAGTGGCTCAACCTGTAATCCCATGCCTTTGGGAGGCTGAGGTGAGTGGATTGCCTGAGCCCACGGGTTTGAGACCAGCCTGGGCAAGCGAGACCTCATCTCTACAATAAATCAAAAAAATCAGCCGGGCATGGTAGCACGCGCCTGTAATTCTGGCAACTTGGAAGCCTGAGGCGGAAGGATCGCCGGAGCCCAGCAGGTCGAGGCTGCGGTGGCCGGGAGCAGCCACTGCACTCCAGTCTGGGTGACAGAGTGAGACTCCAACTCAAAAAAAAAAAAAAAGAAACAAGGAAACATGTGGGAGTTTAATATATGTTTTTAATGTTCTATGTGATATAGTATACTTAAGAATTCAGATACGTAGAAATAAATTATCAATCTCAGTCCATACTTAGACAAATTAAAGTAAAATAACAGGATTTCATCAATCAAGAGATAGCTTTTGTCCTGGTAGAATTATGGAGTATGAATTTAAATAAGATTACATTGGAAACATCCCTAGGATAGAAAATCAAAAAGTGAAAACATCTGTCCAGAGAGTTCTTAAAATTCCTCAGATAACACTCTCTCACCTGTTTCCAGCATGATACTAAAAGAAAGTTTAAAAAATAGTTTGACATGGATTTTCTAAATAAATAAGCAGATACTTGCACATCTTCAAAAACATCAGAAAGTTAGTCATCCTGCACCTCTGGGAGGCTGAGGTGAGTGGATTGCCTGAGCCCACGTGTTCGAGAACCACCTGGGCAACTTGGCAAGACCTCATCTCCACAATAAATCAAAAATTAGCCAGGTGTGGCAGTGTGCACCTGTAGTTTCAGCTACTTGGAAGGGTGAGGTGGAGGGATTGCCTGAGCCTAGCAGCTCAAGGTTGCGGTGGCCAGGAGTGGTCACTGCACTTCAGTCTGGGCTGCGGAGTGAGACTCCAACTAAAAAAAAAAAAAGATACGTAGTCAGCGCTCATGCAGTCCGTAACAAACCATTAAATGGACTTTGATTTTGATTTCGTGTGTAACCTTGAAAGGAGATCACTGAAAAATCAGAGATTTTTGAGAATTTCAGAACATGGATTAAGAGATATCCCTTTGTGATAGCAAGAGAAAGAATCACAGGCTTCTCAGAAACCATTTCCATTGGAGCAGACCACCTTTGCAAACCACATTTCAAGCTCTGCTTCCTAAACTGGCATCATCTGATTCTTTCACTCCCACCTACCTGGAAGTTTGGCTGATGTGCTGTGTCTCTTCATTCCCCAGGGCTCTTTCCTTTGCTCCAGACAGGTGATCAGGTCTGGTTTAGAGGCAGCAAGTCCTGTTTAATTAGAAAATTATAACATGAATCTTGCTGGGATTCTTCAGTTATAAAACTAGTGCTATGATCAATGGAAAACACATTATACAAGATTCTAGAAAATTATCCCAAAATACTGTTCCCCAATGAAACCTTTAGAACATATAGACAGAATTTTACATTTGTGGGTTCTTGTGTTGTTTTTTGTTTTTGAGTTGGAGTCTCATTGTTGGCCAGGATGGACTGCAGTGGCATGTTCATGGCCACTGCAGCATTGACCTGCTAGGCTCAGGTGACTCTTCTCTTTGGCCTTTCTAAGTACCAGAACTACAGGCGCATGCTACCATGTGTGGATAATTTTTTGATTTGTTGTAGAGATGTGGTCTGGTCATGTTGCCCAGGCTGTTCTCAAACCCATGGACTAGGAGAATCCTCTCACCATGGTCTCCCAAAATGCTGGAATTACATGATTTGGACACCACACCTGACCTTAAATTTGTTACTTCTTAGCTCAGTGCTAGTGAGTCACAAACTTATGGCAGCAATTGGAATGATGTGTGGGCAACGATATTCTATGCCACCAAGTTTCAGGACATACCGGTAAAATAGAGAGAAGGACATATGTCATAGAGAATGCTTCTTGTCCAAATGAACCTCTCTAATTATTTTTTATGACAAATCACCAACTTTTCTTTGATAACAGGAATCTGAAACTCCTTTGCAGAAAGCAGAAATTCGAAGAAAACATTCTACATAGGAAGGCCATGAAATCCTTAATATGAAATAGGGATAGTGTTTTAAAACTGTCCTCACCTAGAAAAGTCAGGTTTCTGTGGTTCTCTAACATCACATTCCTGTACAATATCCGCTGAGTGGGGTCCAGGAATACCCACTCCTCTTGAGAGAATTCTATGGCCACATCCCTGAATGTCAACAGCCCCTGAAAACAGCAACCACAAGACATATTTACCAAGTGACCATGGCTTCTAGGTAAAGCCAGAGTGAAGAGAACAGGTTTCAGATGATATGACAACTAGAATTATGCAATAATTATTTGTAACACAGAAATATTCTCTAATGCATTAAGTCTGAGAAGAATTTCAAATAAAATCCACTCAGTGTGTGAACACTCTGCTCTTGTGACTGATACAGCATAAATTTGGACACCAATATAGACACCAACATGTACATTTTTCAATGAGATATTTACATCACACAGAATACTCCGCATATACTCTTTGGGTTTAAAATTCCCAGTGAATTTTAAGGTCTTCATCAAGCTTTAATGTGTGCAACAATGAATTGAACATATTTTTAAAATATAAATTTTGATTCAGGGGATATAGGGTTAGTTTGAGGTTCTACGCTTTTTTTCAGCTGGTGGTTCCCATTCTTGCCCATTCTAGGGTGCAGTGGCATAATCACAGCTCATTGCAGTCTCCATCTCCTGGTTAAAAGAATACATTCTCTATAGCCTCCCAAGTAGTTGGGACAAATTGGTATCAGATGCCAAGGCACACAGGTACAACACAAAATCCACGCTGAGATCTTATTGGCCAAAAGATATAGTAATTTATTATTATATTTTGAGATGGAGTCTCACTCTTTTTTTTTTTCTTGAGTTGGATTCTCACTCTGTCGCCCAGACTAGAGTGCAGTGGCCACTCCCGGCTACAGAAGCCTCGACCTGCTGGACTCCTCCTCAGTCTTCCAAATACCTGGAACTACAGGCGTGCGCTACCGTGCCCGGCTGACTTTTGATTTATTGTAGAGATGAGGTCTCACCAAGTTGCCCACATAGGTATCAAACCCGCGGGCTCAGGCAATCCACTCACCTCAGCCTCCCAAGGCGCAGGATTACAGACTGAGCCACTGAACCCACCTGAGTCTCACTCTTGCTACCTAGGCTGGAGTGTAGTGGTACGCTCATGGCTACTGCAGTGTTGACCCGCTGTACTTAGGTGATCCTTCGACCTCAGCCTTCCAAGTAGCTGGAACTACAGATGCATACAACTATGCCTGGCTAGTTTTTATAATTTATTACAGAGATGAGGTCTCACCAAGTTGCCTAGGCTGGTTTCAAACCCAGCATCAGGGAATTCTCTTGTCTCAGCCTCCCAAAATTCTGTGATTACAGGCTGGCCCACCAAACCTGACCAATATAGTAATTTGTCAACTCAGTTTAATAATAAAGAAACATGTTGTATGCAGAAATCAGCTTACAGGTATTTCCCATAGTAAGCAATCTCCAAAAGTATATTTATATTGCTTGTTTTTAGTATCCCAGAGAGCAAGTGTCTTCTAATTATTCTTTTCCAGAATTTTCCTGAGTTATTCTGGACAGTAACTGCTACCCTATTTTAATGTGAATTTTATTAACCATGTTTTCCATGGAGGTGATGGAGCATCCAGACAGAACCTTAATTGTACTTGTTTTGGCTGGTTGGCACTTGGCTCATGCCTATAATTTCAGCACTTTGAGAGGTACATGTACTACCTCAACCCATGGGTGTGAGACCAGCCTGGGCAACTTGAGATCTCGTCTCTACAATCAATCAAAAAATTAGTTGGGCATAGTTGTACATGCCTGTACTTCCAGCTACTTGGAAGGCTGAGGCAGATGGATCACCTGTGCCCACTGTTGTGGCCATGAGTGTGTCTATACACTTCAGTCTGGGTGACAGAGGAGACTCCAACTCAATAAAAAGAAAAAAAATACATGTTCCCATCCTTAACTAGGATCTGAAGATCTACCCCATTGCCAGTGGGAATCTTAAGTATTCATGCCTTCCCATGTTCCCCAGTCACAAGGGAACATTTTAAATACTGTAGGTCATAGATTCATGGTGAGAAAGTTCATGGCATTTAAGCAGTATGGAAGAAGAGAACAGAGGCGGCTATGTAGTGAGCAGTGTCACTGAACCATTGAAAACCACAGGAAGGAAAAAAAAAATTAAAACAGACTTATTAGGAAAGATCATCACAAGGACAGCAGGAAACTTGACAATTTTTAAACACAGACATTTCTTCTGCCCTGGGACACATTTACCTGAGAAACAGCCATTTTTTTCTTTTCCTCCTACTTCTCTGGGTTTTCTTCTCAGGTGAGGTTATCTAATCAAGTCACACCTACATGTTGAAAATGTGCCTTTATTAATTTTAAAATTACATTGAATGAATTTATTTTTAATCAAAGTCTTACCACACTCTTTGGGAATCCATACACTTTGTCTCCTGTGTGCCTGAGGTTCCCTCTGATTTGTGGATTTTTCCACAATCTCCCTGAGGTGGTTTTACCTTGTACTTTGGATAGTTTTTCTTCCTTCACATGTGCAAGATCATCAAAAAGACAGAAATCATTTCTGCCTTGTCCCTTCAACAACAGTGACGTGTCCTAATGTGCCCAGAAAACAGTTGTCAATCCAAAATTGATTTCTTGAAAATTACCAATTTAAAAAAATAAAAATGGGCTGGGTGTGATTGCTTATGCCTATAATCCTGGAACTTTGGGAGGCCAACTTGAGAGGATTACCTGGGCCCATGGGCTCGACACGAGCTTGGGCAACTTAGTGAGCCCTCATCTATATAAAAAATTAGCCTGGCATGGTGGCATGTGTCTTTAGTTCCAGGTATTTGGAAGGCGAAGACAGAAGGATCACCTGAACCCAGCAGGTCGAGATTGTGGTGGCCGTGAGATTGCTATTGCACTCCACCCTGGGTGAGAGTGAGATTCCAACTCAAAAAAAACCCAACAAAACTTAGACTTAATCAATCACTAATGGGACAGTCAACTGTCAAACAGGGACAAAACTCCATTTTAGACTGAAGGGGTATTTCTGGCCTGTTGCGAACTTGCACACAACAAAATAATATTGAGATGCTGGCAAGATAAAGTAGGTACAAGTATGCAGCTGTCCAGACTAACTGGGAAAGTGGGAGTAGAGGCACTAACTCTATTTTTTTAAATAAAGGAAAAAGGAGACAATGAACCAAAGAAAAAGAGAATTCACCACTTTCCAGGACTCCTCTCATTGCCCAAATGGCTGCAGGTCTAAGCCACCTCTTGATCTTGCTTCCCCTCTGCCCCCCAGCCTGGATAAATATATAAGAAAAGCACACACGACCCAAGAGGGGTCTTTAGTACACGACCCCTCATCCTCTTGGTTTTATGTCCCTCCTCAATAAAGTCACAGACACTGCTCCAACTCCTTGCTTTGACTTACTATCTTGCTACAAGCAGAACAGGGTTTGCCCCTGGTGACACCAACTACCAAGGACCATGATGACATACCCTGGGAATTTCCACCTGGACAGTCCAAACCAAGAGAGGGCCAAGCTGTCACCCACCAGCAATTGCCTATGGTCGGCTTCCCCCGCCCCTTCTCAAAGCCTTTCCCCCCAGGCTCTCCAGGGAACCCACAACACGAGATCTGGCTGGGACTTCTGGACTCACAATCCACTCTTGGCCCAAGAGAACCCCTTAGGCTGTGATGCAGCCTCCGTTGAACCTTGGGGAGGAGAGAGCGCTGGTGCCTGGACCAGTCTTCCCCTCCTCCCATGGGCCTCCCACGCGGGTCGGATCCTTCTCACAGTCCTCCCGAGTCCCGAACTCTTGGAGAGTGCGGCTGTTTGGAGAGGGTTAGGCGGGTGAGGTCGCCGCTGGGAAAGGACACCAAGGTCCCAGCCCAGCCCCACCCTGCGCCGAGAGGACCGACCGAGACACCGGCGGGGACGGGCCCAGGCTGGAAGCTGAGCGTGAGTCCGGTCTCAGCACAGCCGCGTCATCCGGGTCCATCCCCGCTCCCCCCTCCCACCCGCTCGAATACTCATCACCTCCCGCCTTCCGGGTGTCCAGGCGTCCTCCCTACGGACTCCCAGGACCTGCTGGTCACAGGGAAACAGTAACTGAAAGGAAAAACACAGCTCTTTCAGAGACAACTCAGCATTTCCGCAGATGCAACATACAAAAGCCCGGCCAGAGCACGGAACCGCCCTCTCACTTCCGGCTGTGCTCTGATTGGACAGGGTCCAAATCAGCATCCGCTGATTGGATGAGGCTCTGCACCCACCTCTCTGATCTTGACTGACAGAAGATGCGATCAGACCGGGCTGCAGGAGGCAAGAAAAACACGTTTTTGCTTGCAGCAATGTAAGGCTGAGTTGCCTCCCTGCACCGGAAGTTGGTGTGAGGACCTTAATGTTCAGTGCATCGGCACATGCTGGGGAGTCTGGCGTCTGAATGACTCCGGTTCGGCTGATCTCTGTGCTGCCAGACAAGCCCAGCATGCCCGGGACTGGGGTGGAGTGCCCTTCGCAGGCATTCTGGGAACTTTGGCATAGGAATGGCGCTTGGTGGATGGATCGCTGGCCTGCAAGACACCATCCAGTCTGCCCTGGTTGCAGGTGGTGATTAGTCAAGGAGGGCAGGAAAGGGTGGTGCGTCTCCTCCCATCAAAGTGCTCCCGGCCGCTGACATCCTGCCATCAGCTCACCACGGGGAGTAAGTTCGGAGAGGATCAGGAGGGCCATGAAGGGATGGGCAGTGGGAATGACAAAGTGACGCCCAATACACATGTTCCTGGCCCACGTGGGGTGGGCTTAACCTCTGTCATCCCTGCACAGCTCAGAATCTTCTTCCCACCAGGGTCATTTCAGAGCACTGGTCTCCTCCTCATCCCAGGAGCCACCTGCTTCTAAACCGCTTGGTGACGGGTTGATGTCCAGGCACTGCACATTGTTACGCGTCCTTCTCTCTCCAGCCAGAGTCCAGTCCAGCCACTTTGGGAGAAATCCCCATCCAGATACCACCACAGCTTCATTGCTTTGCCAGGGGTCGCGGGATGAGGCTTCCTGGGAATGTCAACATCATTGACGCCTTCATTGTGGAGGTGGATTTTGAAACATGAGGGAGAGTAATTATGGGGTCATTTGGAATTTGCTAAGAGCAAAGGAAAATCCCACTCCAAG
>NW_007243337.1:0-726 GCF_000164805.1 Carlito syrichta
TACTGGAGTCTGAAATGTGTGATATGTAATATCCGCATGCTAAATGTCTCCAAAACATTTGGGGAGCTCGAATCCCTGTTTCTTGTTTGTCCCATAGCAGACATCCTGGGAATTTTTTGGATTGAGGATTCGTAAAACAAAGATTCTCTACTCATCCTTAGTTAGAGGCCATGTAGTGTCCTGTATATGAGGACTCTCTTTCCTTAGCTTACTGTTTTGAAACCCTGATTTTTTTTTAGGCCCTAGTAAGACGCCATGTAGATTTTTTGATAGAGGAACCGTGTAAAACAGAATTCTTCTTTTTTCTTAACAAGAGGTCATGTAGTTTGCTGTATATGAGGACTGGTATTACACATATTCGTGCCTCGAATTCCTGATTCTTCTTTAGACGTCAGCAAGGTGCCCTTTAGTTTTCATGATTGAGGATTCGTATAACTCAGATCACTTATTTTTAGCAACAGCCCTGCAGTTACCTGTATATGAATACTTCCTTTGTCAGATACATGTGTCGAAACTCTGATGCTTGTTTAGACCTTAGGAAGAATCTGTGCAGTTTTTTTTGGGATTGAGAACACATGTCACCCAGATTCCTTATTCTTTCTTGTGAAAAGTCCGTGCAGTAGCCTGTATATGAGATTTCGCTTCCCTAGATTATGGTTCAAAAACCCAAATTCGTGTTTAGCCCTTAGCAAGACATCCTGAAGTTTTTTGGGGATTGAGGACACG
>NW_007243338.1:0-753 GCF_000164805.1 Carlito syrichta
AGAATCTAGGTAATCAGAGTCCTATTATACAGGAAAATACACAAAAGAAAGAAAAAGAATCGGGGTTATAGCAGTCCTCGGTCCTAAAAATCAACAGGCCATCAGCTGTGGCCTAAACAAGAATCAGGGTTTAGAAGCTGTGACATACGTAATAGCAGTCCTCATATACAGAATCTAAATGATCTCTTGCTAAAGAGAAATAAGAAACCTGTTTTACACGGTTCCTCCATCACAATATCTACATGACATCTTCCTAAAGGTTAAGCAAGAATTAGGGCTTGCAAACAGGAATCTGGGAAAAGGGAGTCCTCATATATGGGACACTACATGGGACATCACTAAGAAAGAATGAGGAATCTGTAATAGAGTAGTCCCCAATCCGAAAAATTCTCAGGGGGTCTTCCTACGAGATAAAAAAGAATCAGGGCTTGGACCTAGTCTCATGTTTCGGAGATATTTGGCTTATGGGCATCATGAACCAATCATTTCAGGATTTCAGCAACATTCTGGTCCTCTTGAGAGTTGTAAACCGGTATCTGGTAGTACAAGTCCCTTACGTTCCTCGGGACAACTAAGGCCAGATTCCCAGAACAAAAGTATCTTCTTGCCGTAGTTGGATGTAACTCTGGTGTTAAGATGAACTTGGCAATTGTTAAGTTTCCATTTGTACTTTTATTTGTAGAGGGGTCGAGGGTTTTGCAGTTGCCAATATTTAGTACGAATTATTAAATACAACCAAGAATCATGGATTCC
>NW_007243339.1:0-365 GCF_000164805.1 Carlito syrichta
CAGGCCAGCTAGTTAAAACAGCTAGTTAAGTCAGCTGGGTATCCAGCTGTCTAGCTAGGTAGTGACCTAGTTAATTCAGTTGGTTATCCAGCAGGCTAGCTAATAAAGTCAACTAGTTAAGAAAGCTGGCTATCCAGATGGCTAGAGAGGTAGAGAGCTAGTTAAGTCAGCCTGCTAGCCAGGTGGATTACTAGTAATGCCAGCTAATTTAGTCACCTGACTGTCCAGCTGCCTAGCTCGTTAATCAACTGTTAAGTCAGCTGGCTAACCAGCTGGCTAGTTAATTAATTCACCTCATTGTCAGTTGGCTAGCCAACTCGACAGCTAGTTATAAAGCTAGTTAATTCAGATAACTAGATAGCTGT
>NW_007243340.1:0-490 GCF_000164805.1 Carlito syrichta
GTCTTATCTAGCTGATTTAACTAGATAGTTATCCGGCCACTCAGCTGGCTTAACTTGCTATCTACCTAGCTAGCCAGCTGGTTAGCCAGATAGCTTAACTCATTGACTAACTATCTATCTAGCTAACCAGTTGGCTAGCCACTTGAACTAATAAGCTGACTTAACCTGCTAGTAAGCTGGCTAGCCAGCTCACTCAACTAGCTGACTTAAATAACTAGGCAGCTGGCTAGCCTGCTGCCTTAACTAGTTGACATAACTAGCTAGACAGGTGGCTAGCAAGTGGAATCATCTAACTAGATACCCATGTATCCCACTGGCTCGCCACCTGACTTAACTACCTAGTTTCTCAGCTAACCTGCTGGGTAGCAAGCGGAGTTAACTAGGTAACTTAACTAGCTAGCCAACTGGCAAGCCACCTTACTTAACTAGTTAGCCAGCTGGCAAGCCATCTTGCTTAACTAGCCAAACTAGGCATGTGGCTAGCCAGCTG
>NW_007243341.1:0-696 GCF_000164805.1 Carlito syrichta
CAGGGCAGAGTAGAACAACACCACGGACCAGGACGGACCTGGGCTCTGACCTGGAAAGTCCAGCTTTCAGTCTGGGGGAGAAACCATCTCCAGCCCAACCACGGAGAGGCAGCTGGCCTCAGCCTCGGAGTCCTATCCCCATGGCTCGAGCAGACCCCAGAAAGAGACGTGGGCTCCTGTGGGAGAAACACACACGGGGCTGGAGGCCCAGAGCCCAGGAAGAGCCAGGCTCAAGGGATTCCATCAGGACAAGACTAGGGGAACGTGTGGTCAGTGGCCAGGAGGGAGGTCCCATAGAGCTCAGGAGGTTTCCGACAGTGTCTGTGTCACAGTGGGTGATAGCGGATGGGCCCACAGTGATAACCACCAGGCCAGAAACGCCCTGTCCAAGTCACTTGACACAGGGGCCTGGAAGGCAAAGAACCCGATCTTGGATCTGAGGGATGGCACCTGCGCCTTGGCCACAGACGTGCCCCCACCGGCAGGGATTGAATTCCTGGGAGGGCAGGGTCATCTGAGGGGGGCCTGGACCAGGAGATGGACTTCCATTCAGGGATGAGTGAGGCGGGACCCCAGCTGCCCCCCCACAAGGTCAACCTGCTCAGAGAGCCCAGAGCCCCAACCCCCAGCCCACCCCTGGGGCCTCACCTCAGCGGGCCTGGCCCACCCCCACACTCCCAAGCAGAATGTGTACAG
>NW_007243342.1:0-978 GCF_000164805.1 Carlito syrichta
ACGGCATAGAGATTTTTTGATAGAGGAACCATGGAAAACAGATTTCTTCTTGTTTCTTAGCAAGAGGGCATGTAGTTTCCTTTATGTGAGGATTGCTATTACTCACATTCACGACTCGAATCCCTGACTCTACTTTATTTGTCAACAAGATGCCCTGTAGAGTTTCAAGACTGAGGACTCATATAACCTAGATCCTTATTTTTAGAAGCAGCTGTGCACTTGCCTGTATATGAGTACTCCCTTTCCCAGATACATGCGTTGAAACACTGATGCATGTTAGGACCTTAGGAAGACCTCGTGTAGTTTTTTGCAGATTGAGATCACATGTCACCCAGATTCCTTATTATTTTTTATAAAAGTCTGTGCAGATACCTGTATATGAGGATTTCATTTCCCTAGATTATGCGTCAAAAACGAAAATTCGTGATTAACGTTCAGCAAGAAACCCTGAAGTTTTTTTTGTAATTGCAGACACATGTAAACCAGATTCCTTATTCTTCCTCGGCAATAGACACTGCAGTTTCCTGTGTATGAGGACACCCATGATCCAGATTCCTACTTCCAAAACCTGATTGGAAGTTATCTCTTAGCAAGACGCTCTGTAGGTTTTCGGGATGGAGGACTCGAGTAACTAAGATTCCTTATTCTTCTAGAGGAACAGGTCGTGTAGTGTTCTGTATATGAGAACTCCCATTAATTAAATCCCTGGTTCATTCTCAGACACTCACGAGGCATTTCTTGGTGACCTAGAATTCCAGTATCTTGGATATCAAGAGAAAGACTCCTGTAAAGTTCTTTTGGCATAGGCACCCAAGATTCCTGGTTCCCTTTTCAAAAAAACACACTAAAAAATGTAGTAACATAGAAGCCCAGATTGCTGATTAAACCTTATCAAGAGAACTTCTAGGTTTAGGCGTTTGAGAACTCCAAAGACCCGCATTCCCTTTCCGCTCTCAGCAAGATGATCTGATGTTCCCT
>NW_007243343.1:0-2772 GCF_000164805.1 Carlito syrichta
AAACCAAGAAGAAATCTGTTTTCCATGGTTCCTCTATCAAAAAATCTCTATGCCGTCTTACTGAGGAATAAACAAGAATCAGGGTTTCGAATCAGGAATCTCGGGAAAGTGAATCCTCATATACAGGACACTACACGGCCTCTAAATAAGGAAGAATAAAGAATCTTTGTAGTACGAGTCCTCTATCCATAAAACTCCCAGGGTGTCTTCTATGGGACAAACAATGAACAGGGCTTCGAGTTCCCCAAATGTTTCAGAGCAATTTAGCATGCAGATATTGCGAATCGGTCATTTCAGGACTCCAGCAACATTCTGGTCCCCTTGAAAGTTGTAAACGGATATCAGGCACTCCAAGTCCGTTAGGTTCCTCGGAAAGACTAAGACCAGAGTCAAGGACTAAAAGAATCTTTTTGCCATATTTGGATGTAACTCTGTTCTTAAGCTGAACCCTGTAATCCTTCCTTTTCCGTTTCCCTTTTAATTTTGAGAGTGGACAAGGGTTTCGCAGTTGACAAATGATTAGTTTGTATTTTTAAATGTAACCAGAAATCATGAATTCCACGTCCCTAGGAAACTTCTGGGCATCTGTCTTTTTGTATACAGTGTTTGGAATCCACATCAACAGGGAAAATCAGGGCATCTTGCTGAGAACTAAAAGGAAATCCAATTCTAGGAGTTTTCACTAAACGGAATCTACAGGGCCCCTTGATAAGGTTTTATCATCAATCTGGGATTTTGAGTCCCTACATTTTTCACAGATACTTGCTCTGTGGATTTGCTAAATCTGTCATTAAAGATCCGCAGGAACTTTCTGGTGCTCTTGTTAGTTTTAATCAAGGATCTGGCCCTACAACTACTTTTGTGTCCTAGGAACATCTACGACCATAATCATGTTCTCCAGAACCAAAAGGCATATTGGTACAAAATCCCTCAATTCAGGTGACCTCAAACTACAGAAAATTCTTGTGGGCAGGTAGGTCGGAATTGGGTTGTTGTGTTTTGATGATTCCACAATTTGTGTAGGTCTTGTGAAGAGGAATCAGGAATCGTGGATTCCAGTTCTCAAAGGACATTTTGGCAGTCTTTCTCTTGATATCAAAACGACTGGAATTCTAGGTCACCAGGAATTGTCTCGGCATCCAGCAGACTGAAACAGGTATCTGGGTAATGGGAGTCGTCATATACAGGAAACTACATGACATATTGCTAAGGAAGTATGAGGAATCTTTGTTGCATGAGACCTAAATCCCAAAAATTACAGGCCGTCTTCCTCAGAGGTAACCACGAATCAGGTTTTTGAAGTGGGAATCTGGGTAATGGGAGTCCTCACATACAGGAAATTTCACTGCCTATTGCTAAGTAAGACTTAGGAATCTGCGTTACTCGTGTCCTCAATCCCCAAAAAAACTTCAGGCCGTCTTGCTATGGTCTAACACGAATCAGGGTGTTTGAAGCATGAATGTGGGGTAATGGAGTCCTTATATACAGGCAACTACTTGACCTTTGTGTAAGAAAGAATGAGGAATCTGGGTTACACAATTCCTCAATCCCAAAAATCTACAGGGCATCTTGGAATGGATTAAAAAGATTCATAGTTTCGAATCAGGATCAATTTAAGGAGAGTCCTAATATTCAGGAAATTAAACGGCCCCTTGCCAAGGAAGAAAAAAATCAGTGTTATAGCAGTCTTCAGTCCTAAAACTCAATAGGCAATCTGCTGTGGGCTAAACAAGAATCAGGATTTAGAAGCTGCTAAATAGTTAATAGCGGGCCTCATATACAGAGTCTACATGATCTCTTGCTAAAGAAAAATAAGAAACTTGTTTACACGGTTCCTCCATCACAATATCTATATGACATCTTCCTAAAGGCTAAACAAGAATCAGTGTTTCCAAACAGGATTATGGGAAAACGGAGCCCTCATATACTGGACAATACACCTCACTAAGGAAAAATAAGAAATCTGTGATACACTAGTCTCCAATAAGAGAAATCCTCAGTGTGTCTTGCAACGGGATACACACGGATCAGGGCTTCAAGCTCGTTTCATGTTTCGGAGATATTTGGCTAGTGGGTATTATGACTCCAGCAACATTCTGGTCTCCTTGAGATTTGTAAACGGGTGTCTGGTAGTACAAGTCCCTTAGGTTCCTAGGGACAACCCAGGCCAGATTCCCGGAACAAAAGTATCTTCTTGCCATATTTGGTGTAACTCTGGTCTTAAGATGAACTTGGTAAACCTTACATTTCCGTGTTTACTTTTATTTGGGGAGAGTCCGACGGTTTTGTAGTAGTCAAATATTTAATACAAATTATTAATATGTAACCAGGAATTATGGATTCCACGTCCCTTGGAAACATCTGGGAATCTGCATTTTTGTATACAGAGTTTTGGAATCCACGTAGACAGGGAACATCAGGGCATCTTGCTGAGAACGGAAAGGGAATCGGTTCTTGGAGTTCTCAATCGCCGAAATCTAGAAGTTCTTTTGTTAAGGTTTAGTCCGTAATATGGGATACTATGTCGCCATTTTTTAGTGTTTCTTTTGAAAAGGGAAAAAGGAATCTTGGATTCCAATTCCACAAGAAGTAGGTATCTGAGTAATGGGAGTCCTCACATTCAGGAAACTTCACTGGTTATTGCTAAGTAAGAATAAGGAATCTGTGTTACTCGTGTCTTCTGAATCTCGATAATGGGTGCCCTCATATACAGGAAACTGCAGTGTCTATTGCTAAGGAAGAACAAGGAATCTGGTTTACACGTGTCCGCCG
>NW_007243344.1:0-695 GCF_000164805.1 Carlito syrichta
CGTATTTTCCTGTATATGACGAATCCCATTACTCAGCTTCCTGCTTCACTCTGCAGGATGCCGAGACAGTTCCTGGTGACCCAGAATTCCCATTGTTCAGATATCAATAGAAAGACTACCATAATGTTCTTTAGGAACTGGAATCCAAGATTCCTGGTTCCCCTTCACTTGACCACCACAAAATGTGGAATCTTCACAACCCAACATCCCAATTCCGAACTGCCCACCCACAAGAATTTTCTGTAGTTTGAGGTCACCTGAATCGACAGATTTTGTACCAATATGCCTTTTGATTCTGGGGAACATGATTATGGTCGTAGATATTCCTAGGACACCAAAGGATTTGTAGGGCCAGATCCTTGATTTACAACTAACAAGAGGACCAGAAAGTTCCTGTGGGTCTGTAATGACAGACTTAGCGTATCCACGGAGCAAGTAACTCTGAAAAATATAGGGACCCTGACACCCAGATTGCTGATTAAACCTTATCAAGAGGCCCTGAAGATTCCAGTTAAGGAGAACTCCTAGAACTGGATTTCCTTTTCGTTCTCAGCAAGATGCCCTGATTTTCCCTGTTGATGTGGATTCCAAACTCTGTGTACAAAAAGACAGATGTCCAGAATTTTCCTAGGGACGTGGATTTCATGATTCTTGGTTTCCTTTAAAATACGTACTAAATATTTGGCAACTGCAAA
>NW_007243345.1:0-3734 GCF_000164805.1 Carlito syrichta
ATAAATTGACTGTGCCTACTCTGTGATTGGCGCCCCATTACTGACCCTTCTCCAAATTGGGAACCTGGGCGACCAGCCCTACTTTGTGGTGGGTGTTGAAGTAACTGAGCCTCCTTCATAACTGGAGTTCCAGTGACTAGTCCTTTTCTGTGTGATGGCTGCTCCAGTGACTGGATTTCCTCTGTGCCGGGTAACCCAGTATCTGTTTCTGGATGGAGATCTAGAAACTGGAGCATCCATCACTGAGGAGGACTAGTCACTGGGGCAACAATTTTAGAGGCTCATTTTCTGAAGCACTCAACACAGAATAGTGCTAGTCACTGGGGCACCCAACACAGATGATGGACAGTCACTGTGGCACCAGTCAAAGAGTAGAGTCAGTTTTTGTGGAATCACAAGTAGAGGAGGTATACTTAAAGAGACATCCATCACAGACGAGGGCTAGTCAATAAGGTTCCCATCAGATATGTATGCAAATCAATGGGGGCAAAAAGAATGTACAGGCATTCCAACAAACATTATGGAACAGGACCATTAACTGTGACACTCACCACAAAGGAGGGCCAGTCACTAGGGAAGCCATTACGGAGGAGACTTAGGAAGTCAGACACAAATTACAAAGTGTGGCTAGTCACTGCTACACTTATTATGTAGGTGATCCATCACAGTTGTAGCCATCTAAGAGAAAAATTATTCACTATGGCACCCGTAGACGAGGAGTATTAGGCACTGGCTTATTTTTAACTGAGGTGGGCCAATCATTGTGAAATTCATCACAAAGAGGGATCAATCATTTGAGCACCCATTGCATAGGAGTCCCAGTCACTGTATACTGGAGTATCTATCACAGAGGAAAGTCAGACGTTGGATTACCCATCACAGAGGAATGCTAGTAACTGGAGCAACCATCACACAGAGGAGAACTAGTCACTGGGACTCCAATTATGAAGGAGGCTCAGTTATTTCAACACCCATCACAGAGTAGGGCTAGTCACCCAGGTTCCCAATTTGGAGAAGGGCCAGTCACTGGGGTGCCAATCACAAAGGAGGCCCAGTCAATTGAGAACTTATTTTGGAGTAGTCCCATGCACTGGGACACTCATCAGAGATGAGGGCCAATTAGTGGAGCACCATTATGCAGAAGCTCTAGAAACTGGGGAATCCATCACAAAGGATGACCAGACATTGGAGCACAAATCACAGAGTAAGCCTATTCAGTGCAGAAACCATTATGGAGGAGGCACAGTCACTGTGACACCCATCACAGAGAAGAGCTTTTCACTGGGTCACCTATCATATATGAAGACAATCACTGGGGCAACAATCACAAGGCAGACCCAGTCACTAGGGAAAACATAATGGAGGAGGCCCATTCACTGTAACACCCATCACAAAGGAAGACCAATCAGTATGGCACCCATTACACAGGATACTCAGTAAGTGGGACACCCATCACAGAGGAGGGCTAGTCACTGTGGAAAACATTACAGAGAAGGAACTGCAACTGGGAACCAAACACAGAGGAGGCACAGTCACTAGGGCATCCATAAAGGAATAGGACCAGATACTGGGTCATCAATATGGAGAATACCCAGTCACTGGGACACTAATCACAAAGGAAGGAAATTCACTCATGCACATGTAAAAAAGAAAGGCATATCTCTGTGGCACACATTTAAGAGGAAAACCAGTCACTGGCAAACCCATCTCAGAAGTGGGCTAGTCAATGGCACACAAATTATGGATGAAACCCAGTCACTGGGACTTTCATTACAGACGAACTCCAGTCACTGGGTCAACCATTATGGAGGAGTGCCATTCACTGGGACACACATCACAGAAGAAGGCTTATTTTTGTGGTACCCATCACAGTGGAGGCCAGTCACTGGGACACTCATAACAGTGGAGGGCCAGTCATTGGTGCACCAATTACAAACAATTCCAGTCACTGGGTTACAAATCACAGAGGAGAGTCAGTCAGTAATCCACCAATTACAGAGAAAACTCAGTCCCTGATGGACTCTTAATGGAGAAGAGTGAGTCAATGAGGCACCACACATGGAGGAATAACAGGCATTGAGGCACCCATCACAGCGGGGAGTCATTCAATTGATCCTCAATCACAGAGGAGGTCCAGTCACTGGTGCTCACAACAGAGATGAGAATCAGTCACTGGGACAGCTATTACATAAGTGGGCAATTCTAGGGGCTCCCATCACAGAGGAGAGTCATTCCCTGGGACACCTCAACGGAGGTGGGGTGTCACTTGAGAACCCATCGCAGACATGGGCCATTTCCTTGGGTAACCATCACAGAGGGGAGTCAGTTCCCTTAATGGAGAAGGCTAGTCACTTAGACACCCACCCAAAGAAGGATTTCTCTCTGTGACAATAATAAAAATAGAGACCAGCCAATTGGGCACCCATTAAGAAGGAGGGTCAGTCACTGGGACAATCATTACAGAGGAATGCTAGTCACTAGGGTGCTCATTATGGATGAGAACCAGTCAAATTGTCCCAAATCACCACGCAGACACAGTCACTGGTGCACCTATAATCCAGGAGAGTAGTCACAGGGTCATTCATTATGTAGCAGACATGATAACTAGGGCTGCGATCACGGTGGAAATATGGTCACTGGGTCACCAATCACAGAGAAGGATCATTCACTAGGGCATTTATTCAAAGAGAAGGGCCATAATCAGAACAACTATCACAGACAAGGGCCAGTCTAAGGCACCCATCACAGAGGAAGGTCATGCATCAGGGCAGCCACCACAAGAGCAGCAGGGCACACCTAATTGAGAAAGACATGTCACTAGAACACCAAGCACAGAGATGGGTCAGCCACAGGCACACCTCTCACAGAGGAGTTTGTCACTGAGGATGACTTGCCACGTGGCAACCATAACATTGGAGGGTCAGGCACTGGGACATCAATTTTGTAAGATGGCCAGTCACCAGAACAGCTATCATAGAGGAGGACTTGTCATGGGGGATGGCGCACTAACGAGGGCCAGCCAATAGGAAACCCATCACAAACAAGGGCTTGACACTGGGTCACCCATTATAGAGGAAGTGCGGTCACTGGGGCATCTACCAATGAAGAGAGTCAATCACTGTGACACCCATCAGAGATGATCTAGTCACTGGGGCACCCAATACAGAGGAGGGTTATTCACTGTGGCACCCAATTAGAAGGGACAGTCACTGGTCCACCAATTAAGGAGACTCAATAAATGAAGCACCAAAATGGAGAAGGCCCAATCACTGGGACCTTCATCACAGAGGACAGTAACTGTGATTGGTACCCACTCAGTTTGCTTTCTTGTCTTGCCCATGACATACCTATTCAGCCTCCCCATGATGTACCTCCTCTACCACCCCCATAACATGGCTTCTTTGCCTCCCCAAGTAAGTCTCCTTGGCATCCTCTTGGTGTGTTTCCTTAGCAGCTCTGGCACCTCCTTGGCCTCCCCAAAGCACATCTCATCAGTCTTCCTCAGGACATACCTCCCCAACAGCCCTGAGAATGATGTCTTAGTTTCCCCATTGTGCAACTCCTTAGTCTCCCCATTATGAAAGTAGTCCAGAAACTGATGAATCCATCACAGAGAAGGACTAGTCACTGGGGCACCATTGTAGAAGGTGAAAGTTATTAGCATATCCATCACAGAAGAGAGTAGTCACTGGTGAACCTATCACAAAGGATGGTCAGTCATTGGGGCACCATTC
>NW_007243346.1:0-541 GCF_000164805.1 Carlito syrichta
GGAGAGTCTGAGAAGGCACACTGAGGGGAGACCAAGGAGGCATGCCGCAGGGAAATTGAGTTAATGTGGCAGATGTATCTCCTGCATAATGTAGTGCAGGGGGCATACAGCAGAGTGGCCAAGGAAGCTCACCGATAAATCACTTAAAAGGAGTGCTACTTGGAGACTGAGAAGTCATTCCATGGGATGCTGAGGCACACCAGGGGGAGTTTAAGTAGGTGAACCACAGAGAGGACAAGGAGGAACTCTATGAGGAGTATGAGAAAGTGCCACTGAGAGGTCAAGGAGGCATGCCACAGAGAGGTGCTCTGTGTTGACATTGAGGAGGCATGCCTCAGGGATGAAGAGGCATGCCACAGGTAAACCAAGGAGGCACATCACGAGATTGCTGAACAGGCGCACTGCAGGGACACCAAGGTTGTATGCTGTGTCAAAGCCAAGGAGGCATGGCATGGGGAGGGAAAAGAAATGCAATGAAAACATCCTAACGAGGTGTGCTTAGAGAGATAGAAGAGGTAAAATGCAGTAATGCCAAGGAGGT
>NW_007243347.1:0-15769 GCF_000164805.1 Carlito syrichta
GGGGCAGGTGAGTAAGTAATGCATACCCCAAAAACCACCAGTAAAGGAATGGGGAAGTGAGATAGGGAAGGAAAAGTCAATAAAAGTGTCATTACCATAAAGTTACCACTGGGGACAATATGAATGCAATCCCACTGGAGAACTCTGGGAAATAGTGTAGAGCACACCTCAGTGTTATATCATCCAAGAAGCAAAGGGGCTGAGGGATTCATTCAGCCATTGTCATAAGCTGTTGACTGAAGGCTACTTTCAGGTGGCATTAATTTCATGGTACTTCTGGCCTACTATGGGCAAGGGCAGGGTTGGCTCAAGTAGACAGAGAAAGTCCCTAGGTGGAGATGCAATTACTGGCATCTGAAGTTGGGCTGGCATGTAATGAAATGGCTAAAGCTGAGAAGATAAGGGTGGAACCCTGGTAGTATCTGCTACCCCAAACAATCAGGGGTGATTTAGTAACTCTGCTATTGGTATATCTAGGTAGAAACCCTTCCAACAGCCTTTAAAAAAGAAAGAAACTTAGATGCAAATCCTTGTGCAAAGTCCTAACTCTTCCAACTATCCCCCAGTCATTCCCTTCCAAAGAACTAAATGCTACTATTCATTTCACTGTAGCTACTCCCTATTTTCACACAGATAAACTTTATATTTTGCAGTAGAAATTAAATCCAGAGTGAAACTGTTCAGTATTCAAGTATACTTCTTTCTCCAAAAAAGTCTATGTAGATAATATTTTATTATAGCTAGGCAAATAGTTTTGTGTGGGCAAATGTTCTTATTTTAGGAATAAGAGAACTATAAATCCGAAGTCAATTATCTTTAGGAAAGCAGCATGGTAATAGAAGAATGAGTATTATCTTACCTTTAATGACTTTTTGTAATATCAAAATAAATCATTACTGACTGAACTGAGAGGTAATTTCAATATTATAAACAAATCAATATACAAGTTATCAGAAATGAGATCAAATTAAACATAAAAGCTATTTTCCAATAACTATAGATGAATTTTCCTTTTCAGCAGGAGACTAGTGAGTTCCAGCTACCAAATTTTCAAAAGGATCTTAAAAGCATCTTCTAGAGTCTTGGGTGTCATTTTGCCCCAAATTTTCATAACTAGGGGCTGGGGTTGAAATTTAACACCTGTAAAAGACCAAAAATGAATACTGTACAGGGAATTCTAAACAATGGTGGAAGAGTGGTTCAACCCAGAAGTCTTCATCAAAACACTAAGAGAAATGATACCACTGATCACAATGGCAATATTCTAGAAGGGGGAACCTTTGTGGTTTGCATTAAGTTGAGTTATGCTTCCAAGAAGAAAAATATCCTATATTTATGTTGTCCTGAATTATTTTCAAAATACTTTCCTATGCAAAATCATACTGGATCTCTGAAAAGTTCTGCTGCATAAAGCCAGACATACCATTACCATCTTACAGATGAGGAAAGTGAGGCATAGAAAGTTTCAGGTACCTTCACTGAGACATCACTACTAGCAACAGAGTATGAAAGTCACTTTACCTAGCCACTGTATAAAGCATCTCCTGGAAAAAAAAATGAGAGTTAGATCTAAAATTCAGGCACAGAAATGAACAACAGGTTGGCATATTTGAGAATAAAAATTCAGGACAGCAACTCTTTAATTATGAGGATAGCTTAAATGAGGATGGCAGAGATAGGAAGCATACAAAAACAGTCAAAAATGATCTTTGGTGAATACTAGATCTAGGGTTAATGCAAATATATTCTGACTATTAAATATTAGTCCTTGTCAATTTTCTTTCACTTACATGATTGGTGGAAATAAATATATGCTATCCCTGAAGCTCAACCCTCAAAGGAAATACCTAGCACTGATAGACAAGTCCTATAATTTCATCTGTCCTCTGAAAAGTAATGACTCTCAAAAACTTTAGAACATTCCAAGAGCAAGGAAAGGAAATGGCAATTTATTTAGTAACTTTAATAAAACATGAAGTTGCCTAAAGCAAGAAAGTATAATATGGTGGAAAATTTTCACTAGATAACATTCATTTGCAGCTGCCATCTGCTCTGAATAGAACTGAGGACAACACAAGATTTGTCATTGATTTGGTTGGGTTGGCTATTCCTCCATTTTAGAAACACTAGAATACTGATAAATTTGTTTTCTTTCCAAGCAAGTATTACAGATAATGCTAACACTGCCTTTACTTACTAGTGGCTATCTGAAAGAATCTCAAGACCTTTATTTAATGTTGTCCTGTTTTATATATGACTGTAGAAGCATAGGAGTGCTTGGTCATCCATCGAACATATTTGTACAATGCCTACTTTGGGCAGGCACTACTTCTGGAATTTGATTTGAAACAGGGAGCTATTTTAAACTACTATACTGTAACAGCAGAATGAGTTAGCACAGGAAGCATTAAAAAATTCAAACTAAATGATATTGGGTGAAGAATTAGCTGGAAGAGAATGTGATGGTCCAACTGGAATACAATCAAAATCAACTATGTACCAATAATAATAATAATAATAATAATAATTGTTAAAAAACATAAACTCTTCTTTTTTTAAACAGTAGGCATTTCTAATTTATATTTCAGCTAACAATTGCTCATGCAGTGTTAAAGCATCCCTGACTTAAATTGTAGCCCCAACTCTTTGCTTCTTTGTTTACCCATGTCCCCTTCTTTGTCAACCCCCAGGGCTGAATTAATTGCATATCTCACTTCTCCCATTCTGCCCCAATTACTGGCAAAATTAAGCAAAACAGGGACTATTCAGCAAAATAGGGACTATTTCAAACATTATCTCAGTGATGACCACCACTGCCTGAGAAAAAGTGCAAACCCATCCAGAAGGGAAAAAGACCAGGTGAGTTTCTGGAAGTTGCCATAGATAGGTGGGGCTGTTGAGTACTACAGGTTTCTGCTTTTCTGGAGGAACAAACTGAAGATCTACTGAGTTTGTTATATTAATTCTGATTTCAAAAAAAGAATGAGGTCAGGCAGGAGGTAGAGGCAGTGAGTTCTAACTCCAGATGCAAGGAAACTAACTAGACCCCAGGATGCTCACTCCTGGGACCATGGTATCTGCAGGCAAACCTCTAAATATTTCATGCTCATAACAGAAAGGAGAGTTCATTGTAATTCATGTGGAGATTGTAATCTCATGACCAAACCTACACACACACACACACGTGCGCGCGTGCACACACACACACACACACACACACACACACACATTCTATCAGTTCTTTTTTCTTTAATGTCAGCTCCCTCTGTGAGGTATATGCAGCTCCTGTAAAAACTGGTGCCATGGTTACCTCCATGTGTGAATGAGTTGTCACATTGATTGAACATGGTGACACCATTCCCCTATTGTTCATGTAGACAATGTTTATGAATTTCAGGCCAAGCAGGGTACTAGGTACAGCAGAGCTGGTAAAGATGTATAAGGTAGATTCCCATTCCCCAGGAGTAACAGTTGAGCACCAGGACTTGAAAAATCATTCACATAACAACCCGCAAGTGTAGAGGAAATTTAGTTTCTCTGATTGTGTCTATAACTAATCTGATGCCCTCCTGTGAATGAGCAGGAAAGTCAATTAGTTAAGGGCTCAATGTGGTTCAATGAAATCTATGGCACCTCCTCCTGTCACTCTCCCTAAGATGGTACAGCAGTCAGGATCCCAGGAGTAGGAAACTGTCCAAACCAGAATCTTCTGAGAGTAAAGAGGAATGTTGCAATAATTACACTGGAATAATTGGAATGAACTGGAACCATCTGGGACAAATCAGAACAGAAAGTCATTCTACCCAGCAGGAACCACACTCAAAAAGGATCTATTTTTTTAAAGTATAGATAGGGTTAAGAGAAGCCAACACGAGATGGGGAAGTACCTAAAAGGGTAATGGGAGGGAAGGGTTCCAGAGCCCAGTGAGGCCTATAGTTATGAGAGAAGGTTGCCCATCAGGAGCTGTGACTGCCAGCAGGAGAATGAAGTCTCCTTTAACCAACTGTCAGATAGGGAAGAAGCACAAGGAAAATAAGCCTAATCTCTGTTGCCACCCATACTCTGATTTTTCTGTTGATGCCTTCCATTGGCCAAAGGCAGCCAGAAACCAGAGGTCAAGGGAATTCAGTTGACACAGGAAAGGTAGAAATGGATCTTGTGTGGGTGGGGAAAAGAATATCTAACACATCATGGTTCCATGGAGGGAGGGAACAAATGCATCCTAATCATGGCAGGAAGAGCTTGGGGTCCTCAGGCACCATGACCCCTGCCTCCAAGGCCACAAGGGAAATAACTCAGTTCCCTTTTTAATGAGCTGTTGCTGCTGTCCCCATTATTTACTGAGGGCTGTATGTGGTAAATCCCAGGTCTGCTAACCCTATTAAATTGTTTCAGATCCGGTGGTGACTTGGCCTCACTGGTTACTGAACAAAACCTGGGTCTCTGCCGAGTGTTCCATCTATCTACCTGCTGGCCCAGTTGTCCACCCAAGACTCAGCTGAAGGAGGCTTTTATTCTATTACAGGAAATCCCTATGAAATGTTTACAGATACTCCAAGTCTATGGCACATTGGAACTGAGGGCTGGTAGCACTGCAGTTTAAACCAGAGACTTCCATGCTGAGCCTCATTCACTTTCAGTGTTACCTTAATTTTTCTAAATCCCCTCCCCTTCTCCTCACTAAAGACTGGAGAGAAATGAATCAGAAATCCACAGCAATGTGATTTGTTCTCCCTTTTCTCACATCTCACTTTTCCTATTCTGCCCCATCTACTGGCAAAATTTAGCAAAACAGGGACTATTCAGCAAAATAGGAACTATTTCAAACAGTAGTCTTCCACTACCAGGCAGTTCTTCAATGCAGGTATGTACTCCTCATACCTGCCACTTCTAAGTTCACACTGTCAAAATTCACCAGCGCCCTCTATCACGCCAGCTAAATCACATTATTGCTAAGAGCTGGCCCTGCCTCCTGCACCACAGGCAAAAGTGAAGTCCAGATGTATAGAGGTCAACTCTCCGCTCACCAATATAAAAGTCCAAGTCTCTTCTCACTCTAGCTTCATTACTTCTGGTCTCAGGGGAGGAGGTATCCCTCCTCAGGGTCAAGGCTTATCTTGATCTTTCCTCTTCCACTCTGCTAAGTCCATTCATTTCTTAGCCCACTTAATATATCCGTTATCAATTTTCCACAAAACTGGCCCTGGACTCTTTGCTATCTGATACAAGGGATTTCAAAGTCCTGAGCCTTCTTCATTCACAATAATTTCTCTTTTTTGGTTTCCATAAGGCAGCAACTCTCTACCTACCACTTTGCCACCCATTCTCAGTCACTCACTAAATTTTCCTCAAGGATTTTTTGCTCATAAAAGTAACACATGCACATAATATAAAATTTTAAAAACACATTCAAAAAAGTAAAATAAAATTTGCTAAATATAAATAATCTGATCTTTTCAGGCCATACGTTTTCATAATAAAATCCCAATCATGCTATGTTCATTATCTTGATTGTGGTCATGGTTTTACAAGCATCTACACAGGTCAAAACATACCAAATTGCACCCTTTAATGCATGCAGCTTATTGTATGCTAAATGTCTCTCAAACAAAATGTAAATAATATAAAATAAATAGATATTACTTAGATGTATAACTAAGAAAATAGAAATTGAATATTATAATCTACTATATATATATATTTGAGTTGGAGTCTCACTCTGTCATCCAGGCTGGACTGCTATGTCATGTTCATGACCAACACAGCCTCGACCTGCTGGGCTCAGGCAATCCTTCTGCCTCAACCTTCCAAGGTGCTGGAACCACAGGTGTGCACCACCATACCCGGCTAATTTTTTAAAATTTATTGTAGAGAAGAGGTCTCACCAAGTTTCCCAGGCTGGTCTTGAACAAGTGAGCTCTGTCAATCCTCTCACCTCTGCCTCCCAAAGTGCTGGATACAATCTACTATAATTAAAAACAAACAAACAAAAAACCTTTGACAAAGGACACATTGAGAAAGGAGAGTGAAGAGAATGGGGATGATTGCTATAACTGGAATGTAGGACTAAATCTCTTTTGTTTCCTTTTTGAGCTGAATTCTCATGCCTTGGGGAGGTTCTCTCTGTGTGTATGGATAAAGCACAATCTAATAGGTATAAGCACACTAAAGTGATCAGAGTCATATTTGTAAGACTTTTTAAAAAAAATCAGTCATGCTATACATAGTTTTGTAGTTAGTTTTTTTCACACACGCACTTACCTATATCAATTAAAATTCTCCAACACATGGAATATTTGGCATGTCTCACAGATACTACAACCATCCAGTGGAGATATTGTAATTTCTTTCTTTGAATGCCCAATAAAAGGATAATAGTTTATTTTCAATTTTTGATGATGATAAATAAATATATGGTTAATATTCTTGTGCATAAATTGTATTGTGCATCCAAATTGTCCCTTGAGAGTGGAACAGCTGAATGGAAGAGGACCAGCAGCTTTCAGGCTCTGTTTACATTATGCTCAATTGTTTACTTAAAAGGTTAGACCAATTTACTCTTTTATCTGCTGTAGATAAAAATGATCATCTCACTGTACTATCATCAACTCTGGACATTTTTAAAACCCCTTGTTATTTTGTAGGTGAAAAGGTATTTATTGTTGTTTGGGTATTGCATTACTAGAAAGGTCAGATATGTTTCTGATATCATTTGGAATGATGAGTACATCTTTCCTTTCTGTTTCTGTGTTGGTCCATTTTTCCATGAGACATCAGTATCCAGATTGCTGAATGGTAGTGAATTTATACGTTAAATATACTAACCTATTGTCTGCCTATTATGCCAGAATGTATTCAACATATCTTACTTGCTTCTGTTTTGATGGAGTTTTTGGCCATGCATGGTGGCTCATGCCTGTAATCCCAGCACTTCGGGAGGCCAAGGTGGGAGAATTGCTTGCACCCAGGAATTTGAGGCTAGCCTAGACCTCATCTCTTCAAAAAATAAAAATAAAAAACTTAGCCGGGCATGGTGACACATGCCGGTAGTCCCGGCTACTTGAAAGGCTGAGGTTAGAGGATCACCTCGCTTCAGGAAATCGAGGCTGCTGTGAGCCATGATTGTGCCACTGCACTTCAGCCTGGACAACAGAGTGAGACTCCAAATCAAAAAACCAAATAAATAAGACAAAGATAGATGGAATTTTCAATGTATCTATAAAATAGTTGCATATTTGCTTATTTAACAGAAAACAATGAATCATTGTCTTTTGTGCCTTTTTCCTCAATTCAAAATCAATTTCACAAGTATCTACTTTATCTTTAGAGTTTTTGTGGTCATATTTTTAGTTCTAAATCCATCTGAAGTCTATTTTGATGTATAATATGAAGATATAGTATTCTTCCCAAATAATTTTCTCAGCAGTTTTGTTGAATACGTCATCCCTTCCTATCAGTCTGTGATATTTCTTTTAGCATATACTAAGGTCTTCCATATGCCCATATGTTAGGATCTATTTGAGGGTTCTCTGTTCTCTTACATTGAATATTAAATATTTCTGGTCATAATCATGTTGTGATTTTATAATATATTTGAGATCTGGTAAGGCAAGTCTTTCCAACTGTCCACACATTTCATGACATTATTTCAAAAAATATTCCAATAATTTCAAATTTTCATATTTTGTAACATTATCCATCAGTGCATTTTTCACAATGAACTTTCTATAATATTCCAAGAAAAAATTCCACTGGGATTGTAAGCATTCCATCATCCCAATTTATAAGAGAAGACAGGGAGAGGAGAAAGGGGGCCATTTCTGGAGTTCTAACTCATTGCAGAAGTGCAGAGAGCTGTCAAGTTCCTTTCTCTCCCTTCCCCACCCTGCAATAGACCAAAGTACTCCCTTTAGTCAAAGCAGAACAAAACACGATGAAAGTCAAGCCAGAGGAGAGACTCCATGGGAATCACCAGTAGAGACCTAGGGTATCCCTTGAAGGTCTGGAGACTGGTGCCTGGTTCTGTCTTGACATCTAACTAGGGAGACAACTTGCTGGTCCACTCCTGGGTCCTTCTGAGCAGAGGAGAACAGTGGAACAGGCACCAGAGCTGAGGCAGAGCAGTTGGAACTTCCCTCTTTCGGTTTGGCATTCATGCATGAGTTGCACACGGGTAATCCAAAGGGCTGCAAAGGAAGCCAAGAATGAGCACGTTTGCAGGTCCCCTGACCTCAAGAGTCTGGTGGTTGAGCAGGCCTGCAGCGGAAGTGGGACTTGGAAGAGACCAAAGAGAGGCAGATGATAAACATCTCATTGTCCCTTAAGAGAGTAGGGGTGTAGATCTCACCACACTGAAGGCATTGAAGTCCTGTCAGAGAAGTAGCAAGGACCAAGAGCAGTTTGCAAAGGAGCCCAGCTAAGTAATTGGATCTTTTTCCGAATGGCTCCTCCTTTCCCTTGCCTACACCAGACGAGTGGAAGAAGAACGAGGGGCAGAGGAGCATCCCAGAAAAGCCCAAATTAACCATGTTCACTTCATGCCCCTCAAGCCACGAACCTGACAAGCCTTGAGGAAAGAGAAAACCTCTGAAGGATAAATGAAATGCACAGAATTTTAATATCTTAAACGCAAAGTTAAAGAATCACCCCAAGATGTCCTTGAGGAGTCTGTGACCCAGCAGGGAGGGATTTTTCATATGACGCAGTTGAGGGAGTGAGAGCTGAGAATGGAGAAAAATAAAACCATTTCCTCTTTGTACCCCACAGTTATAAGACAGTTTAATAAAACACTTACATGTGAATAAGCAAAGAGGAGAAAATAAAAATAATCCGTCATTCCACAAGGTAGCTATAACTAATATTAACTTATGTATCCCAAAGATTCTGGTGTGAATTTCTTTTCAAAAATGAAATTACAATGTATTTGTTGCTTTTTGGCCTGTCCTTTATTCTCAGGAAAATATTCTGAGTATTTGTTCTTTAAAAAATGGTCAATGACATAGTTTTTAATAGCTTAGAATATTTATCCTATGAGTTGATAATTTTCTTAAGCAATGCCATATCCTTTTATATTTAAAGTTGTTCCCAATGTTATACCATTATATACAATCCTGCAATGGACATCCTTAGAACTAAATCTTTGTACATCTCCTTAATTGTCACCTTAGGGTAAATCCTAGTAGTGGAGTTGCTTTATCAAAAGCTATATACATTTTAAAGCTTTTCCTATATGCTTTCAATTTTCTCGCTCACCAAAAGCCCACAAGAATCTGTTTTGTCACATTTTGGCCCACATTGAGTATTTTCCTTCTTTTGATTTGCCTGTTATCTATTTGTGGCATTTTTGAAAATGCATTACCTTGAACGCTAGTGAGAGCTGACATTTTTCATTGGTTTATAATACCTATACTGTGCATTGCCTGTTTTTGTATTTTAACCATTTTCCTACTAGTGTACAACTTTTCTTATTGTTTTGTAATGGTTATTTATGTACCTATCATAGATATTGCAACTATCTTAATGCCATATAAATTACAAATATTCACAGTTCCTTATTGTTTACAATGTTATTTACTGTGCTGAAAATTTTAGATTTGACCAAATAAAATCAGTTTATGGTTTATACCAGTACCCACTAAATTTTTCTTGTAAAGTGTCAGAAAATGCATATTTTAGGCTTTGCCAGTCAAATGTTCTCTGTTGCAACTACTCAACTATGTCATTGTAGAACAAAAAGAGCTATGGACATTATGTCAATGAATAGGTGTGGTCACACTCTCAATTCAGTCGTGGACCTCTGATTTAAGCTATTGGTGTCATGTTTTGAAAGTGATTTTCCACCACAAGAATATGTTATTGTCTACATTCTATTCTTTATCCTATTCTTACTTTTATAGCTTCACTTTTAACATTTCTGTCTTTAGTACATTTATAATTAATTTTGTTGGTTGAACTTTTTCTCAAATGGTTTGCCACCTGACGACATCATTTATTGAATAATGTATACTTTCCTAATTGAGTTGAAGTGCAATCTTTCCTAAATTAAAAAATATATATATAAAAATATGCACATATAAGGGAAGACCCCAAAACTCGGAAATTATTTATTTTAAAAATTGTGTATTTATTCTTACATGTTTAAACTTCAGTCACTTTCAAAGTACTCTCCATTTGATGCAACACACCTATTGAGATGCTTTTTCCACTGCTCAAAACGGTTTTTGAACTCATCAGTTTGGATGCCTTTTAGTGTTTCTGCCATTTTTTGTTTCACCTCTTCCACATTGGCAAAATGTTTCCCTTTGAGGAATTTTTAAAATCTGGGTAAACAAACAAACAAAAAAAATCATTCAGGGTGATTTTGGGTGAATAGGGAGGGTAGGGCACAGGCGTCAGGTCAAACAATGCTGAACACTTAGTGTGGTGTGGGCAAACACACTCATAAATCACCCATCATGAAATGGGCAAATGCGTTGAAAAGACTCCCCCCAAAAATTCACTGAAACCAAATGCAGCCCCTCACAACAATGCTAACTGGTAATATGGAAGCTGATGGGTTCCTAGAACACTTACCTAGTGGGGGAAGCCTGTATTACAAGGGGCCTGCCCTCCACAAAAATAATTTCATTTCCTCGTACTTGGATTTTTAAAATTCTATTGATATTTTGGAGCTAGTACTATGTCTTTAATTATTCGTTTTTCAGTACATTTTAATGTCTGGTATAACCCCTCATACTTCCATTTTTAAGTCTTTGTTGTTCAGTTTCTCTTTTTTTCCAAATTGTTCTTTAGACTCATTTTGTCTAGCTGTAGTAAAATTTGCATTATTTTTAAGGAAACCAAAATATTTTCCCCTGAAATATGACTGAACTAAAGAAACAACCTAAGTCTCCCTGACTTTCTCCTGCCCTATCTCTCAATCCTCTGTCCCTCCAAAAGCACAGGATGAAGATATTCTCTGAATTTTCCTTATTTACCTAGAAACTTGTAGAGACTGAAAATTAAACACTACACCCAGAGCTCACTCGTGTGCTTTCTATCCCATTCAGCTTCCAAAAAATTATTCACTAGCCATTGTCTGAGCATTAGGTCTAATCATCTCTCCATTTCTCCCTAAACATCATTTACTATACCTCAAATTGCCACACTTCCCTCATCTCTGCTTCCCCTATTAAGAAGGGCACATAAGCGCCTATATCCCACTGCATTATTAGGTAATCATTCTCCTGTGATTCTCCCATGCTATGCACATTAAAATATATTTACATGCCTTTTCTGCTATTAATCTGCCTTTTGTCAGTTCATTTTTAGGGAACTTTTAGAGAATGAAAGGGAAAGCTTTTCCTCTTTGCCCCTACAGTATATTGATTGGAATTGCATTAATCTACAGATCAATTTTCAGAAAAACTGACCATTCAAGATGGTGATATGAACACAGTGAAGGCTACTTTTCACTAATTTTGGTCTCATTAATTTACCTTATAATCATCAAATGCAACTGAAAAAAGCACAGCATCATCATTTATGTTTAAACATAGTATTTCATCAGAAAACAAGATTCAAGTGCTTAAAATTTTGAAATCCACTAGTTTAACTGACTGACATTTATTATTATTAATTTGGCTTCTGTCATCTTATTCTATACCCTCATATTTTGAATTCTTTCTTCTGGTTTCCCTTGCTTTCTGTTCTTTGATAATAACTGATTTTAATTTTGTTAATAGTCATTTAGAAGTTATTTTAATGAACAATTTACACTCTATCTAATCTGTATGAATAAAAAGTGAAACTATATCATTTGAGACTCCCCTGTTTGAGACAAGGGATATAATACAGTCTTACATTCTTGATGTTTACCACCAGGCAAAATCAACTTTCTCAGTTTTTATTAATGACATAATAAATGATTTTTAAAATATCATCTTCTTAAAAATCATGTTATCTTGTCACTTTGAAATAATTTTTGACACACTTATTTGATTTTATAATCAGAATTTTAAAATCATCTATAGTACTGTCCTTCTAATATTTTGCAGCTACCTCATGAAGAATGTGTCTTTCTGTGCTCTGTTGCAAATATCAAACAAGTTTTCTGAGGTTTTCCTGTGGATTAGCTTAATTATCTGAAGTTTGTTATTCTTCTGAGTCTTCTAGATACTGTTTCTGTCCCCTTGGTCTGTGGTATTTTTCTCAGGTCCCATTGTTACTTTTTTTTATTCATCTTAGTCCTTGTCCTACACACTGTCCTGTGCTAATGATAGAATATCCTTCTATTTACAACAAAATGACAGGTTGTTGTGCAACTTAAAGCTTAACTTTGTTTGTCCTTGTACCTTCTGAGCTGGGATCTTCTTCCTACCCAGCCATCTGGTTCTCTGGTACTCTGAACTGATGTGTTACACGAAAAACTGCAATTTCCAGCCTGCCCTGCTACCTGAGGGTCTTCCAGCAAAGGCCCCGTGCAAAAGAGACATATGCCAAGTTTCTGGCTGGTTCAAATCCTGACTCTCTATTAATAATCTTTAGTAACTGAAGCAAAAAATATTTTTCTACCTTTTATGGAGTTGTCTTTGTGTCCAAACCCAGCTCCCTTTGTCCTAGAATCAGTTACAGTTTCTTCCAGGTTTTGGTATTATATTACCCACCAAGTCTTATTTTCCATGTTGGGAGCTTTATTTTTTTTCTCCTAGGCCTTCATTAGTGCTTTTGTTAGATATTAACAGATGTTTCCCTGTGGACTCCTAGCCAGATGCCACTTTGAATAACAACAGCAGTAGCAGCTATCATTTATTGAGCACTGACCATGTACCAGTCATCCATTTTCTCATTTAATCACCACAACAACCCTCATTTAACCTCTCTAAGACTAATTTGCCCAAGGACATGCTTGACTAAGGACACATGCTGCCATGTACGTGCATTTTTAAAATATTTGCAAACTCCCAGTCTGCCTGGGATTCAAATAAAATAAACATCTTGTTTATGCTGTTTAAAATTTCTTAATCTTTCTAACCCAGAATTAACACTTCAAATGCCAGTATTTATCTATTCTTCCCTTGCATGCTGATATGATGCATAACTTCATAAATAAGTCTATAATTAATCTCTCACTTGATATATATCCATGTCATTCATGTTTAATTTATGGGCATTTAGTAACCAAAGATCACTTAAAATTCCTTTAGTTAAAGAAATTATATGTTCAAGGTGCTTGAGTGAATATTTTACTTCTCTGTCATTTTTAAACTTTACAGAAGAAAGGTCTTTTGTAAGCAATACGTTGGATTGTATACCCTTTCAGACAGATATAGTACTTTGCATGAGTACCAAATTCATTAATAGAAGGTCACAGGAATGTTAAAAGACAAAACACCTGTACACAGTTGTGATAGGTTGAATATTCTGGAAAGCAGGCTCTGAGTATAGTTTAACCCTGCATGATATTTTTTAGGGCATAATCTTAGGATCAACCCCTGTGGAATAAAGGGGCCAGCAGCAGTATTGAATAGAGGGAGAAGCTGAGCTTCAATGCAGGCTCAACAACAGCTTCAGCTAAACCATCTGAGAAGCTCTGGAGCTTTCATAGTTGTCTCAAGTTGGGTCCAAATAGTCCGATCTTTATACTCCCTCGTCAGTCAGTAATTAGAAGTGGGCCACTTGAGGCAATCTCCAAAGGGGCTGGCACTGAAGGCTGACAGTTGACAGCACTCCTGGTGGCTAGGACAACCCATACTCCATTGAAGAGAGATCTGGGTGAAGGAGCATATTAGTACTCACCACAACGATTCTCTAAAAAGTCAGTCATTTCAAAGATGCCCAAACTGCATCAGTTCATTTCCAATTACAACTTATAATCTTTTAGTACTTTTTAAAGTCCTGATAAGATGAAGATGCTAAGTGAAACACTGCTTTCAGTGGGACTTGGCTATTGACCACTAAATACAAGAGCAATTGGGAAGGCAAGTGAATTGACTTCCATTGGAGGCATTATGGCCTAGGCAGTATACTAGGCCTTTAAAATACATAATTTTATTTCACCAATTCAAAATCCTTTGAGTATACAGATGAGATAACAGAGACAAAACAGTTTATCTACAGCTGGTCAATTGTACACTTAGAACTGAATTGCCAAAGAACAGTTAATCCACCATGATGGTTCATTCTGACAAAGTGGCTCTGATGTCAGAGACACCTCACTTTTAGCTCTTGGAGTATTTTGGCAAATGGTGGCAGAGCCTATGGTCAGGGAGCCTCGGCCAGAGCAGATGGTCTGGACGACATCCAGAACTGCCCCAGGAGAGAACAAAGGGCCACCATGCTGTCCCTGGGCAAAAGCATTAAGCATAGGCTTCTCGGAAACCTCCAAAGATGATTTATTCAATGTATCCCCTCAAAGGATCGTCAATGAGCCCAGCATGTTGATGGGTCTTTCATGCCTTGAAGGCATTTAAGTGACAGAACCCGTCAGTCAATCAGTATAGCAGAGGGAACACAAATAGATTTAAAGACAGCATGTTATCATCAGGAAGGCACCAACTTCCCACTTCACTTCAAATAAAATACAAATTCTTTGCCATGGTTTGTAATTCTTGCCCTTATCTGCCCTGTTTATTTCTCAGATCTTATTCTTTTCCTTGATTACTTTGCTTTGGCCACTCATTTTATTTTTCCACTGGCTACCCCATTTGCCTGGAGTAATATTCCCAAAAATCCCTGCATAATTTACTTATTCTCTTTCACCAGATTTCAGCTCACATATTTCTCTTTCAAACTGGTTTGTTCTGATTCCTGTAACTAAAGTTGTTCTCTATCACAGTTGCATTTTCTTCATAACACCTACCATTTTCTGAAGTCATCTTCTTCTCATTTTTTTTCATTATCTGTGTTCCCAAAATATGCAAACTACATTGTAGTAGGGACTTTCTTTGTCCTCAGTACTTAGAACAATGTTTGGCACATAATAGGGACTCAATAAATATTTATTGAATGAATAAAGCAAACAGAAAGCCTATGTTCCATTTCTACCTCTACTAGATGTGTGAAAACAGGAGGTTTGTTTAATCACTTTGAGTGGAAGTTTATTCATCTAGAGCAAGGGTGGGCAAACTTTGACCCACAAACTGAATATAAATAGTAACTAATTTTGTACATAAAGTTTTATTAGAACACAACTGAATACAATCATTTCTGCATTGTCTATTTTCATGCTATAATGGCAGAACTGAGCAGTGCCACAGACACTATATTGTTCACAAAACTTAAAACATTTACAATCTGGCCCTTTAAGGAAAAAGTATGTTGCTTTTGGACTAAAAGGTGGTGACCATAATGCAGGGGATCCCTGCATTCCCCTCAGAATTTGTGCAAAGAGCAAATGAAAAGATGCATGTGAATGATCTTTGTGAGGTTTAAAAAAATGCTACTTATGTAAGGAGTGAACTTTATTAGCTAGGAGAATGATTGCCATGAAGCTACTGCAATCAATCAACCAATGATTGTATACAATAAAAGCACTGAGTTATGATTCAGACTCTTTTGAGAGGACTTCAGAGAGATATGAGATCATTCCTTTAGGCATAGGCCAGGCTGTTCTTTCTGAATATCAGTTCAGCATTAGGGTAACAACTGTTTCACCAAGAGGAGGTGAAAAGGAGGCAGACACACCTGAGATCAAATTTCCCCCCCACCCTTATTAGCTGTGTGCTCTGGAATCTCATTAACTCTGTGTGTCATGTTCCAAATCTGTAAATGGAGATAGTAATACTACTT